>NW_020539727.1:1038411-1051163 GCF_003426905.1 Ctenocephalides felis
GCCTAGTATGTTTCATTTATTCCAATAGATAAAATTTAGTATTGAAAAACGAATTGAAAATACTGTGTCCATAGTAAATATTTTATCGGGATCTGTAAAATCCATTATCAAACCCAAAACCCTTGTCAACATTTATCTGGCGGAAGCACAGCTGTCATAATACTTTCGTGTCAAATTCTTGTGAAATAATTTGGGTGTTACTATCAATATACGAAGATAAAAGGAACAAATGTTAGGAATTAGATATTATTGGACTTAAATTCAACCATACGCGTTTGCCATCTCTATATATGATTCTGTTTTTATTTTATTACATTAGCGCTTTCTTTTAAACTAGTAAAGTTTATTTCTGAAAACTAATATCGATCAATTGTCTAACACTTAAAGTAAAAATTCGTAACAAATTTTTGTCAAAAATAATCGAGTTTTGTGATATTTTTGACATATATAATAAACACAACAAATTATATTATAGAATAAAAATCAATTTTTTTTCAAGTAGATAAAGGCAGAATTTGTATGAAGTTTGATGTACTTTCCAAAGTACTTTATAAAAAATTAAACTTTATTCTGTAATGCACGTTACGTATTGAACAATAGACAACATGTATTGTCCATTTTAATCGGAGATTTTTCGCGTCATTTTGCAAGTGGCATCATTTTAATAAAACTTCTGGATTTTATTACAAAAAACTGAATCAGATACAATTTGACACCATCATAATTATTGGTTTTGTTTACCAATCAAGGAGCTTTAAAAGTTCGACACAAAAGCAGACAGAATGTACAAGATCAGAACTATGTATATGGCAATTAACCTAGCCAAAAATATGGGATGTCAATAATGTAATAAATCATCGTTTCGATTTGTCATGAGGCCGCTTTTTCTCAACTGCCGTTGTTTAATTTTATTAGTTGTCCAATGTAGTTATCAAATTGATCATTTGATTGGGCTGCAAGAGCAAAATTAGGAAATTTATTTGCAATCAACTTTAACTGGGCGATCAGAGCGTTTTTTGTCTTTGAGGAAAATCATCAGAACGAAATTTGTCAAACCAATTATGGCACTGTTGGTTTTTTTGGCTCTGTCACCATAAACAGTCTTATAACCTTTTGGAGTTCAAGATTCCCTTTTACCTTAGCAGAAATAAAAAAAACATGACGAATAAAATCAAAGTTAAAAATATTTTATTAACTTCCCGTAGGGTAAGTTATTGTATGGGGCCGAAAATCGAAATTGAAATTTTTTACATTTCTCGACGTTTTGAAGGTTTCTGAACATTTCGACATACCACAGAAAAAAATGGATATGTGTGTGTGTGTATGTATGAATACGAATTTCCAGTCACGTTTTCGGGCGCACGGATCGATTTTGAATTCGAACCGAACTGATTTGTATGGTTCAAAAAACATTCGATTCCTATTGATAGGGAGATGAGCTGATTAGTTTTTGGCAAAGGCAGTCCAGCAGTCACGGAGATAAGAGGAAAGAGTGCAGAAAATAGAAATCGAGTTTAAGAGAGAACGGAGCATCCGATTTGAATGATCTAAAAAAAAATTTAATTAGTAATGATTGGGAGAAGTGGTTATTAGCTTTTGCCAAAGTCAGGCCCAGTCATTTCGAAGATACAGAGCTAAATGTGCAAAAAATGGCAGTTTTTAAGAGAACTAAGTGTCCTGATTTAAATATTCGAAAAACTTTTTGCTTGTTTGAACAAAATAATGAATTTTGGAAAAAAAAAATCTGTAGATTGAAAATAATTCAGATGTTTATTTTTAATTCTGACTATGGTTCTAATATACTTTAAAACAAATAATTTCAAGTTTGCAATTCAGTTTTATATAATTCTTATAAATATTAGACAATGTTTCAAATTTATATAATCTATTTGAAAACATTCAATATTCCTCGAACATTTCGTTACGGTACGGGAGTTCCAGCCATTTGTCTTAAGGTACGATGCCACACACCCCACTAGTTTGATGCTCTTTCAATGAACGCTTAATAAAATCTACGTAATCGATCAAAACGCTTTTTTCAACTGGTGGGACATCTAAATTGCCCAATCTATTAACTATATATTTTTACGATTGAACTGCGTCAGCAAACCTATAATTCAATTGTAACCATCTAACTAAAACCGCACTTACTTATAGCCACTCGTGGCGGTGTGTCAGGGTGTAAGTTTGCAATGAGGCAGATCGCGGGTTTAATTCCGTCATGCACAACCTTGATATCGAGCAGTAGTAATATCATAAATATGTTTCAAAGTGTCCCGTGCATTGCTGCGTCAAAATCAAAAAAGTAGTCTTATTGGATTACTCCTAATAACATAGTAATCAAATATATATGAATCAACTGTTGGGTTACCAGTATATTGATTAAAGTCATACGTTACAGTTCTGTTCGGGACACCGACCAGTGCACATCAATCAAAACAAATTATTGTATACCTGAGTGAGTGAGTCATACGGACAATGGCGTCGAACGTAGGCGATCGCCCCGGCCGACCGCCTGACATAAATATAAACACTAACTGTTCATCACTTGGAACAACAATTGCATCGGCTATGAACATATTGAACTCAATTGATGATGATAGTGATATGTTTTGTAATTACAGTGAAAATCAAAGTGATCAAAGTGAAATAACAACATCTCCAAATAATAACATCAATATTAACAACTCAATCGAGCAGCCGTGTTCTAGCAGTGCTAACCCAGTGACAAATACAGTGCCGGCAAATATACACAAGTGGCAGACAGTTCCGTGCAGTGCTAAAAAGCGTAAAGTGTGTGGTACAAAAATCAATCCTCTGGAATTGACCAACAAATTTAGTGTATTATCAAATGAAACGCCAAGTAACACCGCTAACGGTAATAATAATACAAACACAACAAACAGTCAGACTGCTGCAACCGTAAAACCGCCCCCAATTTATATATACAATGTCAATGATTTTGCCGATATGATGCAAACAATTAGTGCCGCTTTACAACCAGGTCAATTTGTCACGAAAACACTGCCTAATGATATGGTTAAAATTAACGTCACTGACGCAGACGTTTATAGAAATGCCGTCAAGTTTATGAAAAAACAACATTATATTCCACACCTATCAAATAAGCAGCGAGCGTGCATTTAGAGTGGTGCTCAAATATATGCATTATACAACTGATATAAACGAAATCAAAACAGCCATCGAGAAATACGGACATACAGTGAGAAGCATTACAAACTTGAAACAACGCATTACAAAAAACCGTTAAATATATTTTTTGTGATCTAGAACCAAATAGTAACAATTCGGCGATTTACAAAATTGACAAGCTAATGAACCAAATAGTGTTTTTTGAACCGCCAAGACGAACCAAGGACGTTATCCAGTGCCATAGGTGCCAGCTCTGGGGACATACTAGGACATATTGCAACCGCCCTTATGCATGTTTAAAATGTGGTGATGATCATCCTACTTCTGCGTGTAAAAAACCAAAGGACACTCCAGCCTGCTGCTTCCTTTGCGGCGACGAACATCCCGCCAACTATAAGGGTTGCCCATTTTTTCCGAAACACAACAAAAACTCAACGAATTCGTCTCCCAGCATCAGAACCATTCGCAGCCAAACATTACTAAAAACGGGAACGAATTTCCTACACCAATCAAACATCTGATCACTTGAGCTACTCACAGGTCCTAAAACAACACAAATCATGTAAATCAAGAAGTTTCTGCAATCACATCCGTAATCAACGACCTAAAGGACGTAATAAAACAAATGATGCAACAAAATACAATGATTATGAATATGTTATCCCTTGTGGTAAGTAAACTAAAATAATGGCTAACTTATTAAAAATTGCTATATGGAATGCCAATGGCATCTGCCAACACAGACACGAAATTACTCACTTTCTTACCGGGCATAAAATGACATACTGTTAATAAGTGAATCGCACTTGTCATATGGTGCTACATTCAACATTCCTAACTACAGGACCTACTACACGCCACATCCTTATGGAACCAGTCATGCAGGAAGCGCAGTTTTAATAAAGTCAAATATACGCCATCAAGAACTAAACAAATACGATGCTAATTATTTACAGGCCACCACATTACTAGTGAACGTAGTACCATTCGACATTATGGTTTCTTCAGTTTACTGCCCACCCATATATACCATCAAATCTGATCAGTTTCAAGCATTCTTCAACACGATGGGTCCCAGATTTCTAGTTCGAGGTGACTTCAATTGTAAGAACACACTCTGGGGTTCAAGATTAACTACGCCTAAAGGTCGCAAACTCGAAAAAGCAATCACCTCTAAGAAACTTGCCGTCGTGTCTCCATGGTCACCCACGTATTGGCCCAGTGACCCCCACAAACACCCAGACCTGCTTGATTTTGCCATCACAAAAGGATTAAACCTGACTAACATATCGATAAGTTCAACCTATGACTTGTCATCGGATCACTCGCCTTTGATAGTAACTCTGAGCTGCACCTGCGCAGTAAGTTTTCCTGAAACTTTTTTACACAACTCGAGGACAAATTGGGAACGTTACAGAAATAATATTTCTGAAAGATTGGACTTGAAGATTCGCTTGAAATCACCGAACGACATTGATGATTCTCTAAATCATCTAATACATGTACTACAAGACGCTGCAAAACTCTCAACACCACCATCAAAGCCGAAGGACGATCAACCATTAAGTATTGAAATTAAAAGATTAATTGCCGAAAAACGCAAAGCTCGACGTCTTTGGCAAAAATCTCACAATCCAAAGGATAAAACTGTTTTTAACAATCCGAATAACAAGTTAAGAAGAAAATTGCTTGAACACAATAACTCGTGTTTTGACCAATACATCACGAATCTCAATAGAAAAGACAATTCAATCTGGCGTGCCGTAAAAACCAATAACAAACAGCACTCAATCAACAGCCCACTAAAAATCAATACTCCCAATGAACCCACTTGGGCTCGTACCGATTCTGAAAAGGCAATTTGTTTTGCAGATCACTTGGAAAATGTTTTTCAGCCAAATCCTTCCATGGACAATAATACCGTTGTAATAGCCAGAACTCCAACAGATTTTAGCGCAGAATTATGTATTCCAAAATTCACTCCAGCTCAAGTATTTTCTCACACCCGGGCGCTGCAAAATAGGAAATCCCCTGGCATCGATCTAATAACACCTAAAATGCTGAAAGAGCTGCCAAGAAAAGGACACGTTTTACTAACATATATTATCAACACCATCTATAAACTGAAGTACTGGCCTATATTGCTTAAGCAATCGGAAATCATATTAATTATAAAACCAGGCAAAAATCCAGAATTACCAGATTCATACAGACCAATAAGTCTTTTGTCCACCATTGCCAAGCTATTTGAAAAAATGATTTTGTCAGATATCACTACTAAATATGAGATATTTCCTACACATCAGTTTGGATTTCGTCCAATGCACTCAACGATCCAGCAGTGCCATCGTGTGGTAGACAAAATCTACAAATCGTTTGAGAAAGGAGAATACTGCACTGCAGCTCTTCTCGATGTGAGCCAAGCGTTCGACAGAGTCTGGCATCATGGTCTCCTAATCAAAATCAACAAAATTATGCCTGATTACTATGAATTCTTCAAATCCTATTTATCGGACAGAACTTTTCGGACAAAAGTAGGCAGGCAGGTATCGACATTTCGCAAAATTGAAGCCGGGGTCCCCCAGGGAAGTGCTCTGGGGCCTATTTTGTATATCATTTATACCCATGATATTCCGACTTGCAACGGCACCCTTACAGGAACTTTTGCTGACGACACTGTTATAATGGCTACCGACTCTAATCCTATTGTAGCCAGCAAGATACTCCAAGAACATCTAGACTCAATTGAACTTTGGTCCAAAAAATGGAGAGTAAAAATTAATGAAAGCAAGTCGTGCCATATAACCTTCACGCTGAAAAAGGGTAAATGCCCTCCTGTCAGCATGAATAACAAGGCTATACCAGAGGTCTCTAACATCAAATATCTCGGTATTCATTTGGACCATAAACTAAACTGGATACAACATATAAACCAAAAAATAAAAGAGATACGAAGCAAAGTCAGGTCACTGTATTGGCTACTAGGACATCACTCCAAGCTGTCGCTGTACAACAAACTTCTTATTTACAAATCTTCCATTAAACCTATATGGACCTATGGAGTCGAGCTTTGGGGATGCGCCAGCAAAACCAGAATCAAGGCCTTACAGAGACAACAATCAAAACTTTTAAGACTTATCACAAGCGCGCCTTGGTATGTATCCAACGAAATCTTGCATAATGACCTCCATATGGAAACAGTTCAAAAAGTAATCAGTAAAAGAAGCATATCCCACTTTGCCCGGCTACATAACCACGTAAATTTCATCATACAACCGCTGCTGTTGGACTCTCAACCCAGAAGACTCAAGAAGAAACAACCAGCTGATCTTCTCTAAGTGTTTAGTAATCCTCATTGGAGGGTTATCTGCCATGCCAACTTTTATACTCAAGTGCAACTCTACTTGAGTTAATATTGAACTAAACAGCCATAGAACAACAATATGTTCTGATTGCTGTTGGATAATGTTAAAAAAAAAAAAAAAAACTGTTGGGTTACCAAATGAAAACGCGGAGTAAGTTTCAGCCTAAAAGCTTATAGAATAGAACGTAAGATTTTGATTGCTGTAAAATATGAAAAAAACTAGTTGCCAACCTAATAAACACGATCAAATAAAATTTTATATATTTGTTAATTATTTTAAAATTAAAAGAGTTCATTTTACTTTTAAGTCATTGATAGAGTTTGATTTAAAAGTACGTAAAAATAATATGTAGGTAAAATCAAATCCAATGCAAAACAATTAATAGAAAAATACTAAAATAAAAATAATATAGTAATGCAATATATTGATTAACTCTGGTAATAAAGCACAAATGTTCAACTTGATTTTGAGCAATTCTATTGTAAAAACCAAACTAATCATATCACAACAAATAATACATATCAAACAACTATCTGACTATATTCTGTAAAACTGCCAGCTAATTCATCATTGTAAAAATGTTTTTTTTTCATATTTTTCAAAAAACTGTCACATGGTCGTTTTTACCTTAAAATGGGATGGTTATCGGCCAAATAGCCTAATGCATTATTTTTAATTTTAAAGAGATTTTACGAAATAATAACATATTGGTCAACCGATGCAAAATATAAATTTCATGGGCACATTTGTTACAAAGATAGCATTGCATATAATCTTAATCTGGTATTTTCTCAAAAATATTTATTAGCAGAATAGGAATAACTATTCCTTTAATTTGTCTCTTATAAAATTACTTTTTTTTGACTTAATTAACTTCACGTAGGGTAAGTTATAGTAATCGCGAAAAAATCGAAAATGAAAATTTTTTCATATCTTTACGTTTGAAAGGTTTATGAATATTTTGGCATACCTTAGAAAAAACTGATGTATGTGTGTGTGTGTGTGTGCGGATACATTTTTTCGTCGAAGATTTTGGGAACACCGATCAACCGATTTGAATAATTCAAAAAACATTCGATTAGTATTGATAAGAAGACGTGCTGATTAGATTTTGGCGAAGGCAGGTCTAGCCGTTCCAGAGATACGAAGAAAAAGTGCCAAAAACGGTACCTCAGTTTTTAAGAGAACGGAGCGTCAGATTTTAATAATTCAATACTTGTATTGACAAGATGAACAACTGATTAAATTTTTAGGAAGGCAGGTCCAGCGGTTATGGACCCTCAATAAAAATATTTTAAAAATATGTCATTTGGCGGTTAAAAATGTTCATTGGACATATGCACAACAAATTAGCAGATATTTTATAGATTTTAATAATGGTTCACATTTAGTGTAATTTTTTTTAGGTTCCCTACCAAGATTTTCAATTACGGTAAGCAATTGAAAATAAAGTAATTTGCTTTAAGGCACGATTCCATGCGCCCCACTAGTTTACTTTTTTATTTATATTCTTTATTATTTACACATTTGCCAGGGTAAAAATTCAGTTGGTGCTTTTACAAGTTATAGAGGTTATATAAAAAAAAAAAAAAATGAAAAAAATTGAAAATTATATTAAATTCTCGTAAACTAAAGAACAGTGCTCGCAGTAAAATAAAATAACAACGAAAGAAAATACTTTTGTTATAGATTTTCAAACATGCCCTTTTATCTACCGATAGCAACGTCGTAAGAATTGAGGTGATGACTAGTTATATATCTTTTTCCTTCTTTTTTTAAATATTTTTGTTAAAAATTCTTACTTTACTTGTTTTTGAGATATGGGTGATGGACCTTCTTGCCCGGGGACCTTTACCTTAACATTGTTCCGTCATCTTATCAGTCATTTCATCCGTCAAAATATTGTATATGACATCTCATTACAAAACTTTCAAAAAAATCGACAGTTCATGACGTACCATTAAAAACTTTTGCCGGTTAATTATCAAATTCTCGCCATTGTCTATACTTAATAAGACATACCAGAACATAAACAATAAACGCAATAAAATTCACAGAACTATCACTTTGCATTATTTTCGGAAGCAAAAGTTAACACTTGCAAATTTTTAACAATAGATATAAAACAAGATATAATTTCACGCATTAATTATAGTTGTTCGGACTTTTAACACTTATAGGTTTACATAGGTTATTTTTTCACAAATATTCTCTTGCTTAAATAATTCTGTAGTTTTTTTTACAAATTTAATTGATTAATTGAAATTCCTTGTAAGACCTGGAAAATTTTAATTCGAAAGCTTGAATCAACATGCATATAGGGTAGAGGAGAGCTTAAAGGTCCGCGGTAAAAAAGTTCAAAAATAAGTAATGTTAAGAATTTTTGAACAACTATATCAGAAAGTAGAGGAAAAAAGATGTGTATCAGCTTTCACCTCAAATCAAGCATCATCGCATTTAAAAGTATTTTCTTATGTTGTTAGTTTTTTTGGTTGTGAGTACTGTTGTTCAGTTTACAAGACTTTAATATAATTTTTAAGTATACGTTATTCCAACAGATGTTTTTATGTAATCTCTATACTAGCATGCATTTGGGTGGGGTAAAAAGGATCACCTGCACCTTTACCCTGGCAAAATTATATACAATAAAAAATAGTAGTTGAAAATGGGAAGCTAAAAAAAAACAATTTTGCAAGAAATAAATAGTTATTATAACTATGCTGATGAAAATTTTTGATAAAATATCAGATCAAGGTTATATACATTGTCATCTTTGTGAAAATGCGTTCATTAAATTAATTAAATTCAAATTATAACAAATTAATTTAAAGTTAAAAAAAAGCTATTTTACAGGCGATAAAATAAATAATTATTCCAACGTTAAATTTCCAACAATAAGTTAAATAAATAGTTATTCTAAATTTGCTGATAATAATTTCTGATAAAATACCAGATCAAGGTTATATACACTGGTATCTATAAAAAAAAATGCACCCATAAAACTTATATTTTGAATTGGTTGAATAATGCAACTATTATATCGTGAAATTCCTTCAAAACTAAAAATAAGACTTTGGATCTGTTTGCCCCTTAGCTGTCCCATTTTACCCCGTCTATGGGGTAAAAAGGAACAGGTGACAAATTTTTGAACAACATCCCAAATACATTTCTACAATGATGAATTAGCTGGGAGGTTTACTGAACATAGTCATATAATTGTTTGTTTGATATGTGTTATCTGTTATAATGAAATTGCGAATGTCAACTTGGACTTTTGTGCCCCGACCTAGCCTTTACTTAAAATTTTGTCACAAGAATATTTAGAGTTTAAAATACTAGTTATAAATTTTAGTAGTAGAAAATAAAAAATAAAATATTTGTGCCGTGTACAAAACGTAAGTTTATTGAAATAATTTCTATGTTATTTGCAGTTTCTATAAATTTCTGAAGTTATTAAAAGGGAAAATATTTTTATAGGCAAGACAGATATTACAGCTGCTCAAAGAATGAGATTGTACCGCCAGCAAAAAAGTAAAAAAAATATACAAGCAGTCACTGAATGTACGTTAATTTTAATTACATGAAGTTCTTCAAACACAATTTCATGATGAGTGAAATTGTGAAAACAATATTTTTTTGGGCGTTGTTTAACATAATCCAATTTGTGAACAAATAATATAGAATTTATTAATCATCAATCACTTCATTTCTCTAATGAAGGTTCAATTCCTAAATGCTAATTACAATGACAAACCGATCATGTCATAATTGAAGAATGACTTTAATTATATCATTGTTTTCAAATATTATAAATATTTTTAATGCTATTTTAAATATATAATTTATAATTTATCATTATATAAATATTTATAATGATTGGCATTAAAGAATGTGTACATCACGAGTGTTACCATATTACTAACTAGTGGAGCGCTTAGCATCGTGCCTTAAGGCAAATTGCTGGAACTTCCCGTACCAACAATTTTTTTTTTCAACAGATTAACATTTTTGACACTAATTTACTTTTTTTTGAAAAAAAAAGACTTTTTAAAGAAAAATTTATTTTGATTTATTTTGGAAATTCTGAACTTTATTTCAAAGCAATCGTACGACTTTAACTACATAGAGACGAAATATCGAAGCGCGTAAGCGCCGCGCCACCGTCTAACGGATAAACATTGGTACGGTACCCATAAAAATGTAAACAAAATTTATACTTATTGTTAAAATCTCTATAAAATATCTGATAATTTGATGTCCATATGTCTGATCATTTTTGACCGCCAGATGGCATTTTTTTTACTTTTTTTACTAGATCTCCGAAACCGCTAGACCTGCCTTCATGAAAATTTGCTCAGCTGTTCATCTTTGTTAATACAAGTAAAATGTTTTGAATTATTCAAATCGGACGCTCCGTTCTCTTAAAAACTGAGTTACCGTTTTTGGCACTTTTTGCCCGATATCTTCGGAACGGCTAGACCTGCCTTTGCCAAAAACTAATCAGCATGTCTTCTTATCAGTACGAATCGAATGTTTTTGAATTATTTAAATCGGTTGATCGGTGTTCCCGAAATCGTCGACGAAAATTAGTTTCCGAACACACATACACATGCACACACACACATACATCCATTTTTTCTAAGGTATGCCAAAATATTCAGAAACCTCTGAAACGTAAAGATATATAAAAATTTTCATTTTCGATTTTTTGCAATTACTATAACTTGCCCTACGGGAAGGTAAAAAGTAGTGAATTGCTCTATAAAAAAATAATTATGCTAATTGAGTTTAATATATATTTAAATAAGAAAACACAGAAAACGAACATCTATTGAATATCATATAATAGAGTAATATTTTTGTTTCAACATAGAATATACAATTAAATACTAATAAATATTTAATTACTTTAATATAGAGTATTTTGTAGAAGATATACTTTATAAAAATAAAGTCGAACTCTGCAGACTAAATTTTTAATTAAAAAATATTTATAATATTGAGATTAATTGTTAGTAAGTCTTCTCGGCACAAAGCGTTATGTCTGTGAATAAGCATTTTCTAACAATATCCTAATTTATTGAAATTTACATGTGGCTTTGCTTTATATTATTTTTTGTCCAATTGTTTATAAAACTACACGAAATTTACATTACAGTTTGCAATATTCTCAAATGTCGGTCTATGATACAATCTTAAAGACAAAGCAACTCTTCTTCTCCATTGCATCATGGAACTACTAGCTGTAAGTGGAATTCTGTCTTAAGGCAATTAGGGCATCGTGCCTTAAGGCAATTGCTGGAACTTCCCGTACCAAAAATTTTTATTTTTTTAAAAACGATTAACATTTTTGAAAAAATAAGATTTTTGAGAAACTATAAATTGGGACAAAAAATTAGTTTTTTTGAAAAAAAAAATTTAAAAAAAAAATTTTTTTTTTTTTAAAAAAAATTTTTTTTGAAAAAAATTTTTTTCTTTATTTCGACATATTGTGAGAAGATCTGAACTTTTTTTTCAAAAGCAATCGTACTGCTTTAATACTTCAATAGGGACAAAATATAAAGCGCGTAAGCGCCGCGTCGCTGTCTACGCATAAGCATTGGTACGGAACCCATAGGAATGTTACAAAATGTATACTTATTGTTAAAATCTCTATAAATATCATAATTTGATGTGCATATGTCTAATGATCATTTTTGACCGCCAAATGGCTCATTTTTTTACTTTTTTCTCTATATCTCCGAAACCGCTGGACCTACCTTTATGAAAGTTGTATCGATTCTTCATCTTGTCAATACAAATAAAATGTTTTTTGAATTATTCAAATCGGACGCTCCGTTCTCTTAAAAACTGAGTTACCGTTTTCGGAACTTTTTTGCCCCGTATCTCGGAACGGCTTGACCTGCCTTTGCCAAAAACTAATCAGCACGTCTCCTTATCAATACGGATCGAATGTTTTTTGAATTATTCAAATCGGTTGATCCGTGTTCCCGAAATCGTTCGACGAAAATTTGTATCCGCACATCATACACACACATACATACATACACACACCTACACACACACATACACACACACATACACACACACACACAACCACACACACCACACATACATCCATTTTTTCTAAGGTATGCCAAAATGTTCAGAAACTCTGAAACGTAAAGATATATAAAAATTTCATTTTCGATTTTTTTGCGATTACTATAACTTACCCTACGGGAAGTTAATAAA
>NW_020539727.1:1052163-1090576 GCF_003426905.1 Ctenocephalides felis
TTTTCACAAGAGATTTTCCTCAAAATTTTGTCGTTAACTTGAGTAAATATCTGTTTGTGAAGACAACAGCGCCGTGGCTTAGTTGGTTAAAGCGCCTGTCTAGTAAACAGGAGATCGTGAGTTCGAATCTCGCCGGAGCCTTGGATTTGATTTATTTCTGTCTAAGGAGCCTTGATTCTTGAGATTTTCACAAGAGATTTTCTTCAAAATATTGTCGTCAACTTGAGTAAATCTGTTTGTTAAAACAACGGCGCCGTGGCTTAGTTGGTTAAAGCGCCTGTCTAGTAAACAGGAGATCGTGCGTTCGAATCTCGCCGGGCCTTGGATTTTGTTTTTTTTTCTGTTCTAAAGGAGCCTTGATTCTTGAGATTTTCACAAGAGATTTTCCTCAAAATATTGTCGTTAACTGAGTAAATCTGTTTGTCCGAAAACCAACGGCGCCGTGGCTTAGTTGGTTAAAGCGCCTGTGTAGTAAACAGGAGATCGTGAGTTCGAATCTCGCCGGAGCCTTGGATTTGATTTTTTTTGTTCTTAAGGAGCCTTGATTCTTGAGATTTTCACAAGAGATTTTCCTCAAAATTATTGTCGTTAACTTGAGTAAATCTGTTTGTCAAAGCAACGGCGCCGTGGCTTAGTTGGTTGAAGCGCCGGTCTGGTAAACAATAGATCGTGAGTTCGAATCTCGCCGGAGCCTTGGATTAGATTTTTTTCTATTCTAATGGAGCCTTGATTCTTGAGGTTTTCACAAGAGATTTTCTTCAAAATATTGTCGTTAACTTGAGTAAATCTGTTTGTGAAACAACAGCGCCGTGGCTTAGTTGGTTAAAGCGCCTGTCTAGTAAACAGGAGATCGTGAGTTCGAATCTCGCCGGAGCCTTGGATTTGATTTATTTCTGTTCTAAAGGAGCCTTGATTCTTGAGATTTTCACAAAAGATTTTCTTCAAAATATTGTCGTTAACTTGAGTAAATCTGTTTGTGAAAACAACAGCGCGTGGCTTAGTTGGTTAAAGCGCCTGTCTAGTAAACAGGAGATCGTGAGTTCGAATCTCGCCGGGGCCTGGATTTGGTTTTTTTTCTGTTCTAAGGAGCTTGATTCTTGAGACTTTTACAAGAGATTTTTCTCAAATTATTGTCGTTAACTTGAGTAAATCTGTTTTGTCGAAACACACGGCGCCGTGGCTTAGTTGGTTAAAGCGCCTGTCTAGTAAACAGAGATCGTGAGTTCGAATCTCGCCGGAGCCTTGGATTTGATTTTTTGTTCTTAAGGAGCCTTGATCTTGAGATTTTCACAAGAGATTTTCCTCAAAATTATTGTCGTTAACTTGAGTAAATCTGTTTGTCAAAGCAACGGCGCCGTGGCTTAGTTGTTAAAGCGCCTGTCTGTTAAACAGGAGATCGTGAGTTCGAATCTCGCCGGAGCCTTGTTGATTTTTTTCTGTTTCTGTCCTAAAGGAGCCTTGATTCTTGAGATTTTCACACAGATTTTTCCTCAAAATATTGTCGTTAACTTGAGTAAATCTGTTTGTCAAAACAACGCGCCTTGACTTAGTTGGTTTAGCGCCTGTCTAGTAAACAGGAGATCATGAGTTCGAATCTCGCCGGAGCCTTGGATTCGATTTTTTCTATTCTGTCCTAACGGAACCTTGATTCTTGGGATTTTCACAAGAGATTTTCCTCAAAATTTTGTCGTTAACTTGAGTAAATCTGTTTGTGAAAACAACGGCGCCGTGGCTTAGTTGGTTAAAGCGCCTGTCTAGTAACAGGAGATCGTGAGTTCGAATCTCGCCGGAGCCCTGGATTGATTTTTTTCTGTTCTAAAGGAGCCTTGATTCTTGGTTTTCACAAGAGATTTTCTCAAAATATTGTTGTTAAACTTGAGTAAATCTGTTTGTGAAACAACGGCGCCGTGGCTAGTTGGTTAAAGCGCCTGTCTAGTAAACGGAGATCGTGGTTCGAATCTCGCCGGAGCCTTGGATTTGATTTTTTTGTTCTTCCTAAAGGAGCCTTGATTCTTGAGATTTTCACAAGAGATTTTCCTTCAAATATTGTCGTTAACTTGAGTAAATCTGTTTGTCCAAACAACGGCGCCTTGGCTTAGTTGGTTAAGCGCCTGTCTAGTAAACAGGAGATCGTGAGTTCGAATCTCGCCGGAGCCTGGATTTGATTTTTTATGTCGTCCTAAAGGGCCTGATTCTTGAGATTTTCACAAGAGATTTTCCTCAAAATATTGTCGTTAACTTGAGTATATCTGTTCGTGAAAACAACGGCGCCGTGGCTTAGTTGGTTAAAGCGCCTGTCTAGTAAACAGGAGATCGTGAGTTCGAATCTCGCCGGAGCCTGGGATTAGATTTTTTTCTGTTCTAAAGGAGCCTTGATTCTTGAGATTTTCACAAGAGATTTACTTCAAATAATGTCGTTAACTTGAGTATATCTGTTCGTAAAACAAACGGCGCCGTGGGGTTAGTTGGTTAAAGCGCCTGTCTAGTAAACAGGAGATCGTGAGTTCGAATCTCGCCGGAGCCTAGGATTAGATTTTTTTCTATTCTAATGGAGCCTTGATTCTTGAGATTTTCACAAGAGATTTTTCTCAAAATATTGTCGTTAACTTGAGTAAATCTGTTGTGTGAAACAACGGCGCCGTGCTTAGTTGGTTAAAGCGCCTGTCTAGTAAACAGAGATCGTGAGTTCGAATCTCGCCGGGCCTTGGATTTGATTTTTTTATTCTAAAGGAGCCTTGATTCTTGAGATTTTCACAAGAGATTTTCTTCAAAATATTGTCGTTAACTTGAGTAATCTGTTTGTCAAAACAACGGCGCCTTGGCTTAGTTGGTTTGAAGCGGCTGTCTAGTAAACGATATCGTGAGTTCGAATCTCGCCGGAGCCTAAATTTGATTTTTTTTCTGTTCTAAAGAGCCTTGATTCTTGAGATTTTCACAAGAGATTTTCTTCAAAATATTGTCGTTAACTTGAGTAAATCTGTTTGTCAAAACAACGGCGCCGTGGCTTAGTTGGTTAAAGCGGCTGTCTAGTAAACAGGAGATCGTGAGTTCGAATCTCGCCGGAGCCTTGGATTTGATTTTTGTCTGTTCTAAAGAAGCCTTGATTCGTGAGATTTTCACAAGAGATTTTTCTCAAAATATTGTCGTTAACTTGAGTAAATCTGTTTGTGAAACAACGGCGCCGTGGCTTAGTTGGTTAAAGCGCCTGTCTAGTAAACAGGAGATCGTGAGTTCGAATCTCGCAGGAGCCTTGGATTTGATTTTTTCTGTTCTGTCCTAAAGGAGCCTTGATTCTTGAGATTTTCACAAGAGATTTTCCTCAAAATATTGTCGTTAACTTGAGTAAATCTGTTTGTCAAAACAACGGCGCCTTGGCTTAGTTGGTTAAATCGCCTGTCTAGTAAACAGGAGATCGTGAGTTCGAATCTCGCCGGAGCCTTGGTTTGATTTTTTTCTCTTCTGTCCTAAAGGAGCCTTAATTTTTGAGATTTTCACAAGAGATTTTCCTCAAAATATGTCGTTAACTTGAGTATATCTGTTTGTGAAACAACGCGCCGTTGCTTAGTTGGTTAAAGCGCCTGTCTAGTAAACAGGAGATCGTGAGTTCGAATCTCGCCGGAGCCTTGATTTATATTTTTTTTATTCTAATGAAGCCTTGATTCTTGAGATTTTCACAAGAGATTTTCTTCAAAATATTGTCGTTAACTTGAGTAAATCTGTTTGTGAAAACAAGCGCCGTGGCTTAGTTGGTTAAAGCGCCATTTTCTAGTAGAGGATTTGATTTTTTTTAGTTCTTAAGGAGCCTTGATTCTTGAGATTTTCACAAGAGATTTTCCTCAAAATGATTGTCCTTAACTTGAGTAAATCTGTTTGTCGAAGCAAGGGCGCCGTGGCTTAGTTGGTTAAAGCGCCTGTCTAGTAAACAGGAGATCATGAGTTCGAATCTCGCCGGGCCTTGGATTCGATTTTTTTCTATTCTGTCCTAACGAACCTTGATTCTTGGGATTTTCACAGAGATTTTCCTCAAAATTTTGTCGTTAACTTGAGTATATCTGTTTGTGAAAACAACGGCGCCGTGGCTTAGTTGGTTAAAGCGCCTGTCTAGTAAACAGGAAATCGTGAGTTCGAATCTCGCCGGAGCCTTGGATTTGATTTTTGTCTGTTCTAAAGGAGCCTTGATTCTTGAGATTTTCACAAGAGATTGTCGTTAACTTGTGTTAATGTTTGTGAAAACAACGGCGCCGTGGCTAGTTGGTTAAAGCGCCTGTCTAGAAAACAGGAGATCGTGAGTTCGGATCTCGCCGGAGCCTTGGATTTGATTTTTTTCTGTTCTGTCCTAAAGGAGCCTTGATTCTTGAGATTTTCGCACGAGATTTTCCTCAAAATATTGTCGTTAACTTGAGTAAATCTGTTTGTCAAAACAACGGCGCCTTGGCTTAGTTGGTTAAAGCGCCTGTCTAGTAAACAGGAGATCATGAGTTCGAATCTCGCCGGAGCCTTGGATTCGATTTTTTCTATTCTGTCCTAACGGAACCTTGATCCTTGGGATTTGCACAAGAGATTTTCTTCAAAATTTTGTAGTTAACTTGAGTATATCTGTTTGTGAAAATAACGGCGCCGTGCCTTAGTTGGTTAAAGCGCATGGCTAGTAAACAGGAAATCGTGAGGTCGAATCTCGCCGGAGCCTTGGATTTGATTTTTTTCTGTTCTAAAGGAGCCTTGATACTTGAGGTTTTCACAAGAGATTTTCTTCAAAATATCGTCGTTAACTTGAGCAAATCTGTTTGTCAAAACAACGGCGCCGTGGCTTAGTTGGTTAAAGCGGCTGTCTAGTAAACAGGAGATCGTGAGTTCGAATCTCGCCGGAGCCTTGGATTTGATGTTTGTCTGTTCTAAAGAAGCCTTGATTCGTGAGATTTTCACAAGAGATTTTTCTCAAAATATTGTCGTTAACTTGAGTAAATCTGTTTGTGAAAACAACGGCGCCGTGGCTTAGCTGGTTAAAGCGCCTGTCTAGTAAACAGGAGATCGTGAGTTCGAATCTCGCAGGAGCCTTGGATTTGATTTTTTTCTGTTCTGTCCTAAAGGAGCCTTGATTCTTGAGATTTTCACAAGAGATTTTCCTCAAAATATTGTCGTTAACTTGAGTAAATCTGTTTGTCAAAACAACGGCGCATTGGCTTAGTTGGTTAAATCGCCTGTCTAGTAAACAGGAGATCGTGAGTTCGAATCTCGCCGGAGCCTTGGGTTTGATTTTTTTCTGTTCTGTCCTAAAGGAGCCTTAATTCTTGAGATTTTCACAAGAGATTTTCCTCAAAATATTGTCGTTAACTTGAGTATATCTGTTTGTGAAAACAACCGCGCCGTGGCTTAGTTGGTTAAAGCGCCTGTCTAGTAAACAGGAGATCGTGAGTTCGAATCTCGCCGGAGCCTTGGATTATATATTTTTTTATTCTAATGAAGCCTTGATTCTTGAGATTTTCACAAGAGATTTTCTTCAAAATATTGTCGTTAACTTGAGTAAATCTGTTTGTGAAAACAATAGCGCCGTGGCTTAGTTGGTTAAAGCGCCTGTCTAGTAAAGAGGATTTGATTTTTTTAGTTCTTAAGAAGCCTTGATTCTTGATATTTTCACAAGAGATTTTCCTCAAAATGATTGTCCTTAACTTGAGTAAATCTGTTTGTCGAAGCAAGGGCGCCATGGCTTAGTTGGTTAAAGCGCCTGTCTAGTAAACAGGAGATCACGAGTTCGAATCTCGCCGGGGCCTTGGATTCGATTTTTTTCTATTCTGTCCTAACGGAACCTTGATTCTTGGGATTTTCGCAAGAGATTTTCCTCAAAATTTTGTCGTTAACTTGAGTATATCTGTTTGTGAAAACAACGGCGCCGTGGCTTAGTTGGTTAAAGCGCCTGTCTAGTAAACAGGAGATCGTGAGTTCGAATCTCGCCGGAGCCTTGGATTTGATTTTTGTCTGTTCTAAAAGAGCCTTGATTCTTGAGATTTTCACAAGAGATTTTCCTCAAGATATTGTCGTTAGCTTGAGTAAATCTGTTTGTAAAAACAACGGCGCCGTGGCTTAGTTGGTTAAAGCGCCTGTCTAGTAAACAGGAAATCCTGAGTTCGAATCTCGCCGGAGTCTTGGATTGATTTTTGTCTGTCTAAAGGAGCCTTGATTCTTGAGATTTTCACAAGAGTTGTAGTTAACTTGTGTTATGTTTGTGAAAACAACGGCGCCGTGGCTTAGTTGGTTAAAGCGCCTGTCTAGAAAACAGGAGATTGTGAGTTCGGATCGCGCCGGAGCCTTGGATTTGATTTTTTTCTGTTCTGTCCTAAAGGAGCCTTGATTCTTGAGATTTTCCTCAAAATATTGTCGTTAACTTGAGTAAATCTGTTTGTCAAAACAACGGCGCCTTGGCTTAGTTGGTTAAAGCGCCTGTCTAGTAAACAGGAGATCATGAGTTCGAATCTCGCCGGAGTCTTGGATTCGATTTTTTCTATTCTGTCCTAACGGAACCTTGATCCTTGGGATTTTCACAAGAGATTTTCCTCAAAATTTTGTCGTTAACTTGAGTATATCTGTTTGTGAAAATAACGGCGCCGTGCCTTAGTTGGTTAAAGCGCCTGGCTAGTAAACAGGAAATCGTGAGGTCGAATCTCGCCGGAGCCTTGGATTTGATTTTTTTCTGTTCTAAAGGAGCCTTGATTCTTGAGGTTTTCACAAGAGATTTTCTTCAAAATATCGGCTTGGCTTAGTTGGTTAAAGCGCCTGTCTAGTAAACAGGAGATCGTGAGTTCGAATCTCGCCGGACCCTTGGATTTGATTTTTTTCTGTTCTGTCCTAAAGGAGCCTTGATTCTTGAGATTTTCACAAGAGATTTTCCTCAAAATATTGTCGTTAACTTGAGTAAATCTGTTTGTCAAAACAACGGCGCCGTGGCTTAGTTGGTTAAAGCGCCTGTCTAGTAAACAGGAGATCGTGAGTTCGAATCTCGCCGGAGCCTTGGATTTGATTTTTTTCTGTTCTGTCCTAAAGGAGCCTTGATTCTTGAGATTTTCGCACGAGATTTTCCTCAAATATTGTCGTTAACTTGAGTAAATCTGTTTGTCAAAACAACGGCGCCTTGGCTTAGTTGGTTAAAGCGCCTGTCTAGTGAACAGGAGATCATGAGTTTGAATCTCGCCGGAGCCTTGTATTTGATATTTTCTGTTCTGTCCTAAAGGAGCCTTGATTCTTGAGATTTTCGCACGAGATTTTCCTCAAATATTGTCGTTAACTTGAGTAAATCTGTTTGTCAAAACAACGGCGCCTTGGCTTAGTTGGTTAAAGCGCCTGTCTAGTGAACAGGAGATCATGAGTTTGAATCTCGCCGGAGCCTTGGATTCGATTTTTTCTATTCTGTCCTAACGGAACCTTGATTCTTGGGATTTTCACAAGAGATTTTCCTCAAAATTTTGTCGTTAACTTGAGTATATCTGTTTGTGAAAACAACGGCGCCGTGCCTTAGTTGGTTAAAGCGCCTGTCTAGTAAACAGGAGATCGTGAGTTCGAATCTCGCCGGAGCCTTGGATTTGATTTTTTTCTGTTCTAAAGGAGCCTTGATTCTTGAGGTTTTTACAAGAGATTTTCTTCAAAATATTGTCGTTAACTTGAGCAAATCTGTTTGTCAAAACAACGGCGCCTTGGCTTAATTGGTTAAAGCGCCTGTGTAGTAAACAGGAGATCATGAGTTCGAATCTCGCCGGAGCCTTGGATTCGATTTTTTCTATTCTGTCCTAACGGAACCTTGATTCTTGGGATTTTCACAAGAGATTTTCCTCAAAATTTTGTCGTTAACTTGAGTAAATCTGTTTGTGAAGACAACAGCGCCGTGGCTTAGTTGGTTAAAGCGCCTGTCTAGTAAACAGGAGATCGTTAGTTCGAATCTCGCCGTAGCCTTGGATTTGATTTATTTCTGTTCTAAAGGAGCCTTGATTCTTGAGATTTTCACAAGAGATTTTCTTCAAAATATTGTCGTCAACTTGAGTAAATCTGTTTGTTAAAACAACAGCGCCGTGGCTTAGTTGGTTAAAGCGCCTGTCTAGTAAACAGGAGATCGTGCGTTCGAATCTCGCCGGGGCCTTGGATTTGGTTTTTTTTCTGTTCTAAAGGAGCCTTGATTCTTCAGATTTTTACAAGAGATTTTCCTCAAAATTATTGTCGTTAACTTGAGTAAATCTGTTTGTCCGTAAACCAACGGCGCCGTGGCTTAGTTGGTTAAAGCGCCTGTGTAGTAAACAGGAGATCGTGAGTTCGAATCTCGCCGGAGCCTTGGATTTGATTTTTTTTGTTCTTAAGGAGCCTTGATTCTTGAGATTTTCACAAGAGATTTTCCTCAAAATTATTGTCGTTAACTTGAGTAAATCTGTTTGTCAAAGCAACGGCGCCGTGGCTTAGTTGGTTAAAGCGCCGGTCTGGTAAACAATAGATCGTGAGTTCGAATCTCGCCGGAGCCTTGGATTTGATTTTTTTTCTGTTCTGTCCTAAAGGAGCCTTGATTCTTGAGATTTTCACAAGAGATTTTCCTCAAAATATTGTCGTTAACTTGAGTAAATCTGTTTTTGAAAACAACGGCGCCGTGGCTTAGTTGGTTAAAGCGCCTGTCTAGTAAACAGGAGATCGTGAGTTCGAATCTCGCCGGAGCCTTGGATTAGATTTTTTTCTATTCTAATGAAGCCTTGATTCTTGAGGTTTTCACAAGAGATTTTCTTCAAAATATTGTCGTTAACTTGAGTAAATCTGTTTGTGAAGACAACAGCGCCGTGGCTTAGTTGGTTAAAGCGCCTGTCTAGTAAACAGGAGATCGTGAGTTCGAATCTCGCCGTAGCCTTGGATTTGTTTTATTTCTGTTCTAAAGGAGCCTTGATTCTTGAGATTTTCACAAGAGATTTTCTTCAAAATATTGTCGTTAACTTAAGTAAATCTGTTTGTTAAAACAACAGCGCCGTCGCTTAGTTGGTTAAAGCGCCTGTCTAGTAAACAGGAGATCGTGCGTTCGAATCTCGCCGGGGCCTTGGATTTGTTTTTTTTCTGTTCTAAAGGATCCTTGATTCTTGAGACTTTTACAAGAGATTTTTCTCAAAATTATTGTCGTTAACTTGAGTAAATCTGTTTGTCCGTGAACCAACGGCGCCGTGGCTTAGTTGGTTAAAGCGCCTGTCTAGTAAACAGGAGATCGTGAGTTCGAATCTCGCCGGAGCCTTGGATTTGATTTTTTTTGTTCTTAAGGAGCCTTGATTCTTGAGATTTTCACAAGAGATTTTCCTCAAAATTATTGTCGTTAACTTGAGTAAATCTGTTTGTCAAAACAACGGCGCCTTGACTTAGTTGGTTATAGCGCCTGTCTAGTAAACAGGAGATCATGAGTTCGAATCTCGCCGGAGCCTTGGATTCGATCTTTTCTATTCTGTCCTAACGGAACCTTGATTCTTGGGATTTTCACAAGAGATTTTCCTCAAAATTTTGTCGTTAACTTGAGTAAATCTGTTTGTGAAAACAACGGCGCCGTGGCTTAGTTGGTTAAAGCGCCTGTCTAGTACACAGGAGATCGTGCGTTCGAATCTCGCCGGAGCCCTGGATTTGATTTTTTTCTGTTCTAAAGGAGCCTTGATTCTTTAGGTTTTCACAAGAGATTTTCTTCAAAATATTGTTGTTAACTTGAGTAAATCTGTTTGTGAAAACAACGGCGCCGTGGCTTAGTTGGTTAAAGCGCCTGTCTAGTAAACAGGAGATCGTGAGTTCGAATCTCGCCGGAGCCTTGGATTTGATTTTTTTCTGTTCTGTCCTAAAGGAGCCTTGATTCTTGAGATTTTCACAAGAGATTTTCCTCAAAATATTGTCGTTAACTTGAGTAAATCAGTTTGTCAAAACAACGGTGCCTTGGCTTAGTTGGTTAAAGCGCCTGTCTAGTAAACAGGAGATCGTGAGTTCGAATCTCGCCGGAGCCTTGGGTTTGATTTTTTTCTGTTCTGTCCTAAAGGAGCCTTGATTCTTGAGATTTTCACAAGAGATTTTCCTCAAAATATTGTCGTTAACTTGAGTATATCTGTTCGTGAAAACAACGGCGCCGTGGCTTAGTTGGTTAAAGCGCCTGTCTAGTAAACAGGAGATCGTGAGTTCGAATCTCGCCGGAGCCTGGGATTAGATTTTTTTCTATTCTAATGGAGCCTTGATTCTTGAGATTTTCACAAGAGATTTACTTCAAAATATTGTCGTTAACTTGAGTATATCTGTTCGTGAAAACAACGGCGCCGTGGGTTAGTTGGTTAAAGCGCCTGTCTAGTAAACAGGAGATCGTGAGTTCGAATCTCGCCGGAGCCTAGGATTAGATTTTTTTCTATTCTAATGGAGCCTTGATTCTTGAGATTTTCACAAGAGATTTTCTTCAAAATATTGTCGTTAACTTGAGTAAATCTGTGTGTGAAAACAACAGCGCCGTGGCTTAGTTGGTTAAAGCGCCTGTCTAGTAAACAGGAGATCGTGCGTTCGAATCTCGCCGGGGCCTTGGATTTGATTTTTTCTATTCTAAAGGAGCCTTGATTCTTGAGATTTTCACAAGATTTTCCTCAAAATATTGTCGTTGACTAGAGTAAATCTGTTCGTGGAAACAACGGCGCCGTGGCTTAGTTGGTTGAGGCGCCTGTCTAGTAAACAGAAGATCGTGAGTTCGAATCTTGCCGGAGCCTTGGATTTAATTTTTTTCTGCTCTAAAAGAGCCTTGATTCTTGAGATTTTTACAAGAAATTTTCATCATGTTCGAGCCTCACAAATTTTATTTATCTATTTTCCTCTATTTATATACTGAACTCCCTCTAATCTGTAATAAAATAATTTCCTACCCTACTCTAGGTACTAAGATAGTTATAAGAAATTATCCATTCTGTACGCATAACTTGAACCGTGAACATCAAACAAATAAATACTATTAATAACTAACTAACTTATTTAACTTACATATTTTTAAGGGTCTGATATAGCCATTCTAATGATAAATTATATTTGGTCCTTCGAGGTAATAAAGTGTATGTGCGTAGTGATTTTTAATTGTCTTTTTTAATAAACATTGCGCCGGGCGCTTACATTTTTTGGTCCTTCGAGCCGGATAAAGTGTCCGTGTGTAGTGATTTTTTAATTGACTTTTTTGATAAACATTGCGCCGGGCGCTTACATTTTTTGGTCCAATTCGAGCCAGATTCGACCTCCAGTGAAAAACTAGTTACAATTAACTATTATTAACAAAAAAAGTGCACAGTGATTTCCGACACAGCGTAATCTTCTGGAGCCACTTAACCTAACTTACAAAGTGCACAGTGATTTACAACAGCGTTATCCACTGGAGCTACTAAATCTAACCTACAAAGTGCACAGTAATTTCCAACAGCGTAATCCACTGGAGCCACTAACCTAACCTACAAAGTGCACAGTGTTTTCCAACAAAGCGTAATCTACTGGAGCCACGAAAACTCATCAGTGCACGTTATTATCAACAGCATAATTACTGCATTCATCAAGAAAATCTACAAAGCGGTCAAGCTACAGAATCACCACATCAAACAAGGTTAGTCAAAGCAATCCTTTCTAACTTATCCTAAACTCATCCTAAATCTTTATATCTTCAACCTATATCTATACCTAACCATCTCTAGAATTTTGTGTGAATCTACATTAAAATGGATTCATTAAAATCATTACAATCTTTACAAAACGAACTAACATTTATAAAAGCTCGTCTAGCAGAATTTGAACAAACTTGTAACAAAATGTCAAAAATTCCATGTAGCGAACTAAATGTATTACAGATAAACAGTATTTTGGAAAAAGTGAAACTTATGATAGACACGTTCCAAAATACACTTGTCGAAATAACTACCTTTTTAGACGACGAAAAAGAAATTATTAGAAACAGAACTACTTGATTTCGATGACGATCATACTAGATGTTTATCAAAATTACGTAAACAACTTAATAAAGCATCTACTAAATCTGGTTCTACTAGCAGCTTTAGTGATCAAACAATCAAATCATCAAACAATATAAAACAACCTCCAATTGCGATCAAATTACCTGAGTTTGATCAAAATATCAATCATTTCCAAAATTTTAATTACCCTAAACTCGAGGCAGGGAGCATAACTGAATCTTTACCTGTACTCGACAAAAACTGTTCCTTCGCGGCGGAATTACCAGAAACACGAAACGAAAATATTAAAACTACGTATAACATTCAGACAAATTCTTTTAACGCAAACATTTTAAACATTCCACAATTTGAAAAATTATCAGATTCTACATTTAAGAAAAATAATAAAGCAAACTTTGTAATCGACAACGACACCTTTTATAATAAAAACATAAAATTAAGTAACAAAAAACCTGATTTGCATATTACTCAATTCGGCTTGAACGGGAACACGCATCCCGAATCTTTTACACTTTATAATTCTACCTCAAACCTGGAAAACCAGGTACTAACCGAAAAACAAAATCTCACACCTAATACTACAAGAATTACCTGGCGATTCGGTATAAAAATTCATTTTGCCAACAATAAAAATCTGGAACATAATAAACATATTATGTTAAAGAAATTTAAATTTTTTGAATACTACTTACGATCAAACGATAAATTATCTAAAGAATATTACATGATAACCGAGGCAAATAAAATACTTTCACTACTAACAACTAAACAAAATTTAACAAAACTTTTAGTGAACGACAAATTAAATCTATATGATTTCAAAACTAATCATTTTAAACTCTTAGAAAACCCTTATCTTTAATTTGACAAACTAACTGCTAAAACTTTAGATATATTTTGTAATATACTCGATAGTTTTAGATTCAATAATATAGTTTTAGCTAATAAGGCTATAAATAAAACAATTACTAAAATACTTATTTCGGAAGCTACAGCTCCATTACGTTATAAATTATTAATAACTCAGCAATTACTAGACGGATTTTGCAACACGATAAAATGGGTATACAGAACTTTTACCTATTTATGCTCTACCGGGAAAAATTCTAATACTAAAATATATTTAACTACATCGAAATCTAAAGCAATGGCTTTAAAAAATATACCACTTCAACGACTTGAACTTTTACCAATTCTTATACAGAAAGAAAAACGCGCATTAAACTTTACATTTGATAAAAAATTTTATTTGAATAACTATACGGTTACTTTATTTCTTATAAAACCTCTATCATACAAGCGGAAAGCCTTGGTAACTGATAGAGTAGACGAAATAGAAACAAATTGTAATATAAACATTTTGGCTTCTAATACTGCAGTTAATCTAAACTTACGATTTCCATTACGGTTACGAAAATCTTTCGATACAAACGACTGTTTAAATTTTAAAATACTAATAACAAAAATGGATTGTGAAGCTATTGAACTTGTTTCAAACAATACCTTTATTATCTTGATTGATTGTTGTATCACTAAAGCTCTTCATATTGAACAGACTTTTTATTTGACTGCAAAATACTTTGTGGCTACACAAAAATGGTTCATTGCGCAAAGTTGCAAAATTTACAAAATATATTCAGAAAGCTGTTCAAATTTTGTTGACGCAGCATCAGACTTAAAACGATTTCATATGATACTACAACATAAACCAATTAACACAAGGGCAACAAATAATTTAGCAATTAAACTTTTAATAAATTATATCATATCAAAGACCCTTCATTTCGAAACTATCGATTCACTATCTATTCATCTGTTAAAATGAGATATCGGGAACATTTTTATGAACAATTTTACTTAAACATTTTAACGCAGATTGACAAAATTTTAAACCTGAATCTCCTTTGATTCCAATCCTAATAACTAATTCTTTACAATTCACTTTCCAATTGGAAATTCTTTAACCTTTATACCTAACCCACTATTGCTTAAAATACCTGTCAAGGGACTATTCCGGATCCACGACTGCAGGGATGGATCAACCTTTTGGAAGCATGCGGCAAGATCAAAATTGCATACGCAATTATTTTATCTAATTGGAATCTTTCAACCCTTGAACTGGCACTTGAGACGCGTTCCAGCAAATTGTCCAGGGGAAGGAAGGTACTGTGCGTGTTGTGACCAATAAAACAAACAATAGTGTGGTGAATTGTGCAACAACAAAACTTTGTGTACTAACAACTAACAGTGATATATACCATATCATACAAATCAATGCATAAACTATGTTATCTTGAGACTTAACAACTTAACTTAAACACGAAACCTGTGAGTGTCACCAATAGACATAATAAACAATAGTGAATTCATAAACTGTGTTATCACAAGACTTTAATCATTACTAGATTTTAAGTGATAATAAAATCAATCATTTTTACATATTATTATAACTAATTAATGTTATTAATGTTATTAATTTTTACATATTATTATAACTAATTATTATACATTTTTATTGTAACTTTACTATAACACCATAACTACATGAAGCAATGTTGAAAAATCATGTAAATTAATTTCCCATTGTTTTTTCAAAACGGGCCGGCATGTTCGAGCCTCACAAATCTTATTTATCCATTTTCCTCTATTTATATACTGAACTCCCTCTAATCTGTTATAAAATAATTTCCTACCCTACTGTAGGTACTAAGATAGTTATAAGAAATTATCCATTCTGTACGCATAACTTGAACCGTGAACATCAAACAAATAAATACTATTAATAACTAACTAACTTATTTAACTTACATATTTTTAAAGGTCTGATATAGCCATTCTAATGATAAATTATATCTGGTCCTTCGAGGTAATAAAGTGTCTGTGCGTAGTGATTTTCAATTGTCTTTTTTAATAAACATTGCGCCGGGCGCTTACAATTATTGTCGTTAACTTGAGTAAATCTGTTTGTGAAAACAACGGCGCCGTGGCTTGGCTTAGTTGGTTGAGGTTAGGAGGTTGAGGCGCCTGTCTAGTAAACAGAAGATCGTGAGTTCGAATCTTGCCGGAGCCTTGGATTTGATTTTTTTCTGTTCTAAAGGAGCCTTGATTCTTGAGATTTTCACAAAAGATTTTCTTCAAAATATTGCCGTTAACTTGAGTAAATCTGTTTGTGAAGACAACAGCGCCGTGGCTTAGTTGGTTAAAGCGCCTGTCTAGTAAACAGGAGATCGTGAGTTCGAATCTCGCCGTAGCCTTGGATTTGATTTATTTCTGTTCTAAAGGAGCCTTGATTCTTGAGATTTTCACAAGAGATTTTCTTCAAAATATTGTCGTTAACTTGAGTAAATCTGTTTGTTAAAACAACAGCGCCGTGGCTTAGTTGGTTAAAGCGCCTGTCTAGTAAACAGGAGATCGTGCGTTCGAATGTCGCCGGGGCCTTGGATTTGGTTTTTTTCTGTTCTAAAGGAGCCTTGATTCTTGAGATTTTTACAAGAGATTTTTCTCAAAATTATTGTCGTTAACTTGAGTAAATCTGTTTGTCCGTAAACCAACGGCGCCGTGGCTTAGTTGGTTAAAGCGCCTGTCTAGTAAACAGGAGATTGTGAGTTCGAATCTCGCCGGAGCCTTGGATTTGATTTTTTTTGTTCTTAAGGAGCCTTGATTTTTGAGATTTTCACAATAGATTTTCCTCAAAATTATTGTCGTTAACTTGAATAAATCTGTTTGTCAAAGCAACGGCGCCGTGGCTTAGTTGGTTAAAGCGCCGGTCTGGTAAACAGGAGATCGTGAGTTTGAATCTCGCCGGAGCCTTGGATTTGATTTTTTTCTGTTCTGTCCTAAAGGAGCCTTGATTCTTGAGATTTTCACAAGAGATTTTCCTCAAAATATTGTCGTTAACTTGAGTAAATCTGTTTTTGAAAACAACGGCGCCGTGGCTTAGTTGGTTAAAGCGCCTGTCTAGTAAACAGGAGATCGTGAGTTCGAATCTCGCCGGAGCCTTGGATTTGATTTTTTTCTGTTCTGTCCTAAAGGAGCCTTGATTCTTGAGATTTTCACAAGAGATTTTCCTCAAAATATTGTCGTTAACTTGAGTAAATCTGTATTTGAAAACAACGGCGCCGTGGCTTAGTTGGTTAAAGCGCCTGTCTAGTAAACAGGAGATCGTGAGTTCGAATCTCGCCGGAGCCTTGGATTAGATTTTTTTCTATTCTAATGGAGCCTTGATTCTTGAGGTTTTCACAAGAGATTTTCTTCAAAATATTGTCGTTAACTTGAGTAAATCTGTTTGTGAAGACAACAGCGCCGTGGCTTAGTTGGTTAAAGCGCCTGTCTAGTAAACAGGAGATCGTGAGTTCGAATCTCGCCGTAGCCTTGGATTTGATTTATTTCTGTTTAAAGGAGCCTTGATTCTTGAGATTTTCACAAGAGATTTTCTTCAAAATATTGTCGTTAACTTGAGTAAATCTGTTTGTTAAAACAACAGCGCCGTGGCTTAGTTGGTTAAACCGCCTGTCTAGTAAACAGGAGATCGTGCGTTCGAATCTCGCCGGGGCCTTGGATTTGGTTTTTTTTCTGTTCTAAAGGAGCCTTGATTCTTGAGACTTTTACAAGAGATTTTCCTCAAAATTATTGTCTTTAACTTGAGTAAATCTGTTTGTCCGTCTTAGTTGGTTAAAGCGCCTGTCTAGTAAACAGGAGATCGTGAGTTCGAATCTCGCCGGAGCCTTGGATTTGATTTTTTTTGTTCTTAAGGAGCCTTGATTCTTGAGATTTTCACAAGAGATTTTCCTCAAAATTATTGTCGTTAACTTGAGTAAATCTGTTTGTCAAAGCAACGGCGCCGTGGCTTAGTTGGTTAAAGCGCCGGTCTGGTAAACAGGAGATCGTGAGTTCGAATCTCGCCGGAGCCTAGGATTTGATTTTTTTCTGTTCTGTCCTAAAGGAGCCTTGATTCTTGAGATTTTCACACGAGATTTTCCTCAAAATATTGTCGTTAACTTGAGTAAATCTGTTTGTCAAAACAACGGCGCCTTGACTTAGTTGGTTATAGCGCCTGTCTAGTAAACAGGAGATCATGAGTTCGAATCTCGCCGGAGCCTTGGATTCGATCTTTTCTATTCTGTCCTAACGGAACCTTGATTCTTGGGATTTTCACAAGAGATTTTCCTCAAAATTTTGTCGTTAACTTGAGTAAATCTGTTTGTGAAAACAACGGCGCCGTGGCTTAGTTGGTTAAAGCGCCTGTCTAGTACACAGGAGATCGTGCGTTTGAATCTCGCCGGAGCCCTGGATTTGATTTTTTTCTGTTCTAAAGGAGCCTTGATTCTTGAGGTTTTCACAAGAGATTTTCTTCAAAATATTGTTGTTAACTTGAGTAAATCTGTTTGTGAAAACAACGGCGCCGTGGCTTAGTTGGTTAAAGCGCCTGTCTAGTAAACAGGAGATCGTGAGTTCGAATCTCGCCGGAGCCTTGGGTTTGATTTTTTTCTGTTCTGTCCTAAAGGAGCCTTGATTCTTGAGATTTTCACAAGAGATTTTCCTCAAAATATTGTCGTTAACTTGAGTAAATCAGTTTGTCAAAACAACGGTGCCTTGGCTTAGTTGGTTAAAGCGCCTGTCTAGTAAACAGGAGATCGTGAGTTCGAATCTCGCCGGAGCCTAGGATTAGATTTTTTTCTATTCTAATGGAGCCTTGATTCTTGACATTTTTACAAGAGATTTTCTTCAAAATATTGTCGTTAACTTAGTAAATCTGTTTGTGAAAACAACAGCGCCGTGGCTTAGTTGGTTAAAGCGCCTGTCTAGTAAACAGGAGATCGTGCGTTCGAATCTCGCCGGGGCCTTGGATTTGATTTTTTCTATTCTAAAGGAGCCTTGATTCTTGAGATTTTCACAAGATTTTCCTCAAAATATTGTCGTTGACTAGATTAAATCTGTTCGTGGCAACAACGGCGCCGTGGCTTAGTTGGTTGAGGCGCCTGTCTAGTAAACAGAAGATCGTGAGTTCTAATCTTGCTGGAGCCTTGGATTTAATTTTTTTCTGTTCTAAAGGAGCCTTGATTCTTGAGATTTTTACAAGAAATTTTCATCATGTTCGAGCCTCACAAATCTTATTTATCCATTTTCCTCTATTTATATACTGAACTCCCTCTAATCTGTAATAAAATAGTTTCCTACCCTACTCTAGGTACTAAGATAGTTATAAGAAATTATCCATTCTGTACGCATAACTTGAACCGTGAACATCAAACAAATAAATACTATTAATAACTAACTAACTTATTTAACTTACATATTTTTAAAGGTCTGATATAGCCATTCTAATGATAAATTATATCTGGTCCTTCGCGGTAATAAAGTGTCTGTGCGTAGTGATTTTTAATTGTCTTTTTTAATAAACATTGCGCCGGGCGCTTACAATTATTGTCGTTAACTTGAGTAAATCTGTTTGTGAAAACAACGGAGCCGTGGCTTGGCTTAGTTGGTTGAGGTTAGGAGGTTGAGGCGCCTGTCTAGTAAACAGAAGATCGTGAGTTCGAATCTTGCCGGAGCCTTGGGTTTGATTTTTTTCCTGTTCTAAAGGAGCCTTGATTCTTGAGGTTTTCACAAGAGATTTTCTTCAAAATATTGTCGTTAACTTGAGTAAATCTGTTTGTCAAAACAACGGCGCCTTGACTTAGTTGGTTAAAGCGCCTGTCTAGTAAACAGGAGATCATGAGTTCGAATTTTGCCGGAGCCTTGGATTCGATCTTTTCTATTCTGTCCTACCGGAACCTTGATTCTTAGGATTTTCACAAGAGATTTTCCTCAAAATTTTGTCGTTAACTTGAGTATATCTGTTTGTGAAAACAACGGCGCCGTGGCTTAGTTGGTTAAAGCGCCTGTGTAGTAAACAGGAGATCGTGAGTTCGAATCTCGCCGGAGCCCTGGATTTGATTTTTTTCTGTTCTAAAGGAGCCTTGATTCTTGAGGTTTTCACAAGAGATTTTCTTCAAAATATTGTCGTTAACTTGAGTAAATCTGTTTTTGAAAACAACGGCGCCGTAGCTTAGTTGGTTAAAGCGCCTGTCTAGTAAACAGGAGATCGTGAGTTCGAATCTCGCCGGAGCCTTGGATTTGATTTTTTTTGTTCTTAAGGAGCCTTGATTCTTGAGATTTTCACAAGAGATTTTCCTCAAAATTATTGTCGTTAACTTGAGTAAATCTGTTTGTCAAAGCAACGGCGCCGTGGCTTAGTTGGTTCAAGCGCCTGTCTGGTAAACAGGATATAGTGTGTTCGAATCTCGCCGGAGCCTTGGATTTGATTTTTTTCTGTTCTGTCCTAAAGGAGCCTTGATTCTTGAGATTTTCACACGAGATTTTCCTCAAAATATTGTCGTCGACAACGCTCGTCGAGTAAACACCTTATCTGCATTGCAGTGTATTGCGTAATAGTGACGCATAGTGAATCATTTATATTCAAGTGATAAACGATTATTTCATCATGGTTTAATAATTGTTCTAGTACATTTTTTTTTCAAATTTAGTGTTTAATTTTTTTTTATAATTATATCGTGAATAGTTTTTTTTTCTAATAGTTTAAACTTGAATAAACCTAACTGTGCCCCTTAGGGGCTTAATATGGAAAATTTGTCAAACATTCGTGCTGTCGAGTCGAACAATATATTAAATGACGATTCGATGACAAATGCGGAATACGCAGTGCATCACCTACAACATAATCAACCACAGATATCCCAAATAAATAATATTCAGTCTGCACCTTCGATGACAAATGCGGAATACGCAGCGCTTCAATTACAAAATCAACCACAGATATCCCAAACAAATAATATTCAGTCAGCACCTTCGATGACAAATGCGGAATACGCAGCGCTTCAATTACAAAATCAACCACAGATATCCCAAATAAATAACATTCAGTCAGCACCTTCGATGACAAATGCGGAATACGCAGCGCTTCAATTACAAAATCAACCACAGATATCCCAAACAAATAATATTCAGTCAGCACCTTCGACCTCTTCGATGGATTCTTCAATGGATTCGGATTCAAATTTAAATCCCTGGCAAGTTGTGACAGGTGTAAAACGAAAACGTGTGATAAATGTAAGTAAAAATTCATTAAAATTAAACAATAGATTCAGCGCACTAGAAAATGAAGCCTCTAACTCCAGCCCTCAGCCTTCCATTATTAATAAAGCATTGCTACCACCGCCCGTATTTATTTATGGAGTGAATAATTTTAGAGAAATGGTTGATGTTTTTAACAACGTAATTGATAAAAATAAATACTCAACAAAAATACTGGCTAATAACATAATTAAAATTAATGTGTCTTCGGCGGAAGACTATAGAACATTCGTAGCTTTTTTGCGGAACAGAAAGATTGTGTTTCATACTTATCAGATTAAATCTGAAAGATCATACAGAGTAGTATTGAAGTACATACATTTCTCCACAGACAAAGAAGACATTAAACGTGAAATTGAAAAGCAAGGACATAAAGTACGTAATATTACTAATGTTTTGCATTTCAGAACGAAAAATCCGCTCAATATGTTTTATATCGACTTGGAACCAAACACTTATAACTCCACAATTTTTAATTTAACAAAAATATTAAATCAAATAATACATTTTGAGCCACCCCAAAGGTCAACCATCGTACAATGCAGTAGATGTCAATTGTACGGGCATACAAAAGCTTATTGTAACCGGTTTTATGTCTGTGTCAAATGTGAAGATAATCACATAACATCTAAATGCACTAAGCCAGCTGAGACTGCAACAGTTTGTGCCAACTGCTTTGGCCCACATCCTGCAAATTATAAAGGATGCCCATATTATCAAAAAGTAAGTAAAGTCAAAAATTCTGCAAACAATACTTCTCCAGTAAATAATAATCAACAAACGAATAATAGAAATATAAATTCTGCTAACAATAAAACGTACAGAATCGCCACCACTAATCATTTGTCATATGCCCAGGCTATGAAAGATCAACAATCGAATTTAAACAACTCACCTGTTTCTCAAGAATCTACTTTAGTTCAATTTTTAAATGAATTCAAAGCTATGTTCAATCAACTAATGCAACAAAACTCGATGGTATTAAATATGCTATCGACCATCATCAATAAATATAAATATTGGCTAAATTCATTAGAATATGCTTATGGAACTCAAACAGTTTGACCCAACACAAGAACGAGATGAAGCTGTTTTTATTAAAAAATAAAATTGATATCCTTTTAGTGAGTGAAACCCATTTCACTCAATATTCAAATCTATATATTCCTCACTATAACCTCTACCATACTCAACATCCAGATGGTACTGCACATGGAGGTACAGCAATTATAATAAAATCAAACATCGTGCACTACGAGTTAGAAAAATACTCCAAGGAATTTTTACAAGCAACTTCAGTAACCGTAAAACTTCTATCATACGACCTTACCATCTCTGCTGTTTATTGTCCTCCACGTCATTCAATAACCAGTGATCAATTTTATGAATTTTTCGAGTCCTTAGGATCCAAATTCTTAGTAGGAGGGGATTTTAATAGCAAACATACTCATTGGGGATCTACAAATGTTTAATGTTATTCAGCAACACAATTATTTGTGCTTGTCCACTGGTTCTCCAACGTATTGGCCCAGCGATCCCAGAAAGCAGCCTGATTTATTGGATTTTTTTATAACTAATGTTATAAACCCATCTTACGCAGAAGTATATTCTAGTTATGATCTTTCTTCCGACCACTCGTCAATAATAGCCAGTATCAGTTCAACGTATTTGAATTTTTCTCGCAACCCAAGATTTTGCAACAACAAGACAAACTGGGAAATATTTCGTACTAGAGTTGAAAACAATATATATCTTCAAACAAGGTTGAAGACTGAGACAAAAATTGAATCTGCAACCGAATTACTTAATAAAGTTATTCTTGAATCATCTAGTTTTGCAACACCTGATATTGCAAAATGGAGATTAAAAGGTTAATAGCCAATAAAAGGAAAGCCAGGCGAAAATGGCAAAACAGTCACACACCCCAAGACAGAAATATTTTTAATAATCTGAACAATAAGCTCAAAACTAGGCTTAAAGAATTAAATGATACTAGTTTCGCCAACTATGTGTCTAACCTCAATCGCTTTGACAATTCTATTTGGCGTCCCATTAAGTCTAGAAACAAGCCGTGCATCAGAAATCCACCTATACGAAATGATACAGCCTGTTGCTGAGCAAGAGGTGACAAGGAAAAAGCAGAACTTTTTGCTGAGTATCTTAGTTCAGTTTTTCAACCGTATGCAGCTGAATCTAATACATATAACTTGCACCAACAGCCTCGCACACCACATACTTCTGTCAACTTCAAGAAAAGATTTTACTCTCTGAAGAAGATTGTTTCAGTAATTGCTAAACTGAATAGTAGAAAATCACCTGGGATTGATAATATTTCATCAAAAATGTAAAAGAATTACCAATTAAAGCGTATATCTTCATAACATACATATTTAACTCAATGCTGAGATTGGAGTACTGGCCTAAGTCTTTTAAAATATCCGTTATTAAAATGATACCCAAAAATGGAAAAGATTCAAGTATGGTTACGTCCTACAGACCAATTAGCCTTCTACCCATTCTGTCGAAGATTTTTGAAAAACTACTGCTTGAAGATATAGTAACCGAATCTAACATACTACCTGATCATCAATTTGGATTTCGCAAGCAGCACTCTACGATCCAACAGTGCCACAAAATCGTGAATTTAATTCATAAAACTTTCGAATCCAAACAATACTGCTCAGCAGTGTTTCTCGATGTAAGCCAGGCCTTCGATAAAGTATGGCATGAAGGACTTTTAGCAAAAATTAAATGGTTGCTGCCGCCTTGCTTTCATAAAATTTTAGAATCGTACCTAACTAACAGATGGTATAAAGTTAGAAATAATTGTGAATCATCATCACTTTTTCCCATTAAATCAGGTGTTCCGCTAGGAAGCGTTTTGGGCCCTTTCCTGTACCTTACATATACTAGTGATTTTCCAACCATGGCGAGCTCTACCACTGCTACTTTTGCTGATGATATTGCGATTTTGGCTAGCAATGAAAATCCTACTCTTGCTTCTAATATCCTACAAAATCATCTCAATGAAATAGAAACCTGGACAAAAAAATGGCGCATCAAAATTAATGATACGAAGTCAACTCATATTACCTTCACACTTAATAAGTCAACTTGTCAAGCTGTGTACATAAATGAAAAACAAATACCAATCAAAGGAAGCCGCACATCGTAGCCAAAATAAAAACAAACTAGCTGTAAGTGGAATTCTGTCTTAAGGCAATTAAGGATCGTGCCTTGAGGCAAATTGCTGGAACTTCCCGCTACCAAAAATTATTATTTTTTTAAAACGATTAACATTTTTTGAAAAAAAAAATTACTTTGAAAAAATAAGATTTTGAGAAACTATTAAATTGGACAAAAAATTACTATTTTTTGAAAAAATTTTTTTTTTTAAAAAAAATTTTTTTTTAATTTTTTTTTTTGTTTTTTTTTTGAAAATTTTTTTTTTTTTATTTTGACATATTGTGGAAGATCTGAACTTTCTTTTCAAATCAATCGTACTGCTTTAACTGCATATAAAAGACGAAATATCAAACCGCGTAAGCGCTCGCGTCGACGTCTAACGCGTAAACATTGGTACGGGAACCCATAGGAATGTAAACCAAAATTATACTTATTGTTAAAATCTCTATAAAATATCTGATAATTTGAGTGCATATGTCTAATAATCATTTTGACCGCCAAATGGCTCATTTTTTTATTTCCTCCATATCTCGAAACCGCTAGACCCAACTTTATGAAAATTTTATCGATTCTTCATCTTGTCAATACAAGTGAAATGTTTTTTGAATTATTCAAATCGGACGCTCCGTTCTCTCAAAACTGAGTTACCGTTTTCGGCACTTTTTGCCCCGTATCTTCGGAACGGCTAGACCTGCCTTCGCCAAAAACTAATCAGCACGTCTCCTTATCAATACGAATCGAATGTTTTTTGAATTATTCAAATCGGTTGACCCATGTTCCCGAAATCGTCGACGAAAATTTGTATCCGCACATACATACACACACGTACATACATACATACATACACACACACATACACACACACACACACACACACACACACACATACATCCATTTTTTCTAAGGTATGCCAAAATGTTCAGAAACCTCTGAAACGTAAAGATATATAAAAATTTTCATTTTCGATTTTTTTGCGATTACTATAACTTACCCTACGGGAAGTTAAAAAAAATTACACTTTCTAAATTAAATTGGCTTATTGGTCGAAGATCAAAATTATCATTAGATAATAAGCTTTTAATTTATAAGACCATAATTAAACCTGTATGGACGTATGGAATTCAACTGTGGGGATGTTGTAGTAAATCAAATGTCGGACTTGTTCAACGTCTACAATCTAAAACACTACGGACGATTACTGATGCCCCGTAGTTTGTCAGCAACAAAATCATACACGATGACCTCAACATCCCTTTCGTAGTGGATGTCATCAAGAATATCAGTACTGGACATCATTCTAAAATTCTTGGACATCCTAATGCAACTTTGGCTCATCTGCTTGATAATCCACCTATAAGAAGACTACGCAAGAAACAGCCTATAGACTTAATGTAATAAATTGTTTTCCATAGTCAATTGCTTATTGGAGCAATTACTACAATTTTTTTTTCTTTTGTTTCTTTTACTTTCTTTATTTTTTTCTGTATTTTTTTATCTATTTTTATTTATTTATTTATTATTATTATTGTTATTTTTTTCCATTTATTTCTGTGATTATTATTATTATTATTATTATGTGTAATTTAGCCATATAACTCATAGGGTATGTAAATAACTCTGATTGTTATATAATATGAAAATAAAAAAAAAAAAAAAAAAAAAAATGTCGTTAACTTGAGTAAATCTGTTTGTCAAAACAACTTGAGATTTTCACAAGATTTTCCTCAAAATATTGTCGTTGACTAGAGTAAATCTGTTCGCGGAAACAACGGCGCCGTGGCTTAGTTGGTTAAAGCGCCTGTCTAGTAAACAGGAGATCGTGCGCTCGAATCTCGCCGGGGCCTTGGATGTGATTTTTTTTTCTGTTCTGAAGGAGCCTTGATTCTTGAGATTTTCACAAGATTTTCCTCAAAATATTGTCGTTAACTAGAGTAAATCTGTTTGTGAAAACAACGGCGCGGTGGCTTAGTTGGTTGAGGCGCCTGTCTAGTAAACAGAAGATCCTGAGTTCGAATCTCGCCGGAGTCTTGGATTCGATTTTTTTCTATTCTGTCCTAAAGGAACCTTGATTCTTGGGATTTTACAAGAGATTTTCCTCAAAATTTTGTCGTTAACTTGAGTATATCTGTTTGTGAAAACAACGGCGCCGTGGCTTAGTTGGTTAAAGCGCCTGTCTAGTAAACAAGAGATCGTGAGTTCGAATCTCGCCGGAGCCTTGGATTTGATTTTTTTCCTGTTCTAAAGGAGCCTTGATTTTTGAGGTTTTCACAAGAGATTTTCTTCAAAATATTGTCATTAACTTGAGTAAATCTGTTTGTGAAAACAACTGCGCCGTAGCTTAGTTGGTTAAAGCGCCTGTCTAGTAAACAAGAGATCGTTAGTTCGAATCTCGCCGGAGCCTTGGATTTGATTTATTTCTGTTCTAAAGGAGCCTTGATTCTTGAGATTTTCACAGAAGATTTTCTTCAAAATATTGTCGTTAACTTGAGTAAATCTGTTTGTGAAAACAACAGCGCCGTGGCTTAGTTGGTTAAAGCGCCTGCCTAGTAAACAGGAGATCGTGCGTTCGAATCTCGCCGGGGCCTTGGATTTGTTTTTTTTTTCTGTTCTAAAGGAGCCTTGATTCTTGAAATTTTCACAATATTTTCCTCAAAATATTGTCGTTAACTAGAGTAAATTTGTTTGTGAAAAGAACGGCGCCGTGGCTTAGTTGGTTGAGGCGTCTGTCTAGTAAACAGAAGATCGTGAGTTCGAATCTTGCCGGAGCCTTGGATTTGATTTTTTTCTGTTCTAAAGGAGCCTTGATTCTTGAGATTTTCACAAGAGATTTTCCTCAAAATTATTGTCGTTAACTTGAGTAAATCTGTTTGTCAAAGCAACGGCGCCGTGGCTTAGTTGGTTAAAGCGCCTGCCTAGTAAACAGGAGATCGTGAGTTCGAATCTCGCCGGAGCCTTGGATTTGATTTTTTTCTGTTCTGTTCTAAAGGAGCATTGATTCTTGAGATTTTCACACGAGATTTTCCTCAAAATATTGTCGTTAACTTGAGTAAATCTGTTTGTCAAAACAACGGCGCCTTGACTTAGTTGGTTACAGCGCCTGTCTAGTAAACAGGAGATCATGAGTTCGAATCTCGCCGGAGCCTTGGATTCGATCTTTTCTATTCTGTCCTACCGGAACCTTGATTCTTAGGATTTTCACAAGAGATTTTCCTCAAAATTTTGTCGTTAACTTGAGTATATCTGTTTGTGAAAACAACGCCGCCGTGGCTTAGTTGGTTAAAGCGCCTGTCTAGTAAACAGGAGATCGTGTGTTCGAATCTCGCCGAAGCCTTGGATTTGATTTTTTTCTGTTCTGAAGGAGCCTTGATTCTTGAGGTTTTCACAGAGATTTTCTTCAAAATATTGTCGTTAACTTGAGAAAATCTGTTTTTGAAAACAACGGCGCCGTGGCTTAGTTGGTTAAAGCGCCTGTCTAGTAAACAGGAGATCGTGAGTTCAAACCTCGCCGGAGCCTTGGATTTGATTTTTTTTGTTCTTAAGGAGTCTTGATTCTTGAGATTTTCACAAGAGATTTTCCTCAAAATTATTGTCGTTAACTTGAGTAAATCTGTTTGTCAAAGCAACGGCGCCGTGGCTTAGTTGGTTAAAGCGCCTGTCTAGTAAAGAGGAGATCGTTAGTTCGAATCTCGCCGGAGCCTAGGATTAGATTTTTTTCTATTCTAATGGAGCCTTGATTCTTGAGATTTTCACAAGAGATTTTCTTCAAAATATTGTCGTTAACTTGAGTAAATCTGTTTGTGAAAACAACAGCGCCGGGGCTTAGTTGGTTAAAGCGCCTGTCTAGTAAACACGAGATCGTGCGTTCAAATCTCGCCGGGGCCTTGGATTTGATTTTTTTTTCTGTTCTAAAGGAGCCTTGATTCTTGAGATTTTCACAAGATTTTCCTCAAAATATTGTCGTTAACTAGAGTAAATCTGTTTGTTGAAACAACTGCGCCGTGGCTTAGTTGGTTGAGGCGCCTGTCTAGTAAACAGAAGATCTTGAGTTCGAATCTTGCCGGAGCCTTGGATTTAATTTTTTTCTGTTCTAAAGGAGCCTTGATTCTTGAGATTTTTACAAGAAATTTTCATCAAAATTATTGTCGTTAACTTGAGTAAATCTGTTTGTGAAAACAACGGCGCCGTGGCTTGGCTTAGTTGGTTGAGGTTAGGAGGTTGAGGCGCCTGTCTAGTAAACAGAAGACCGTGAGTTCGAATCTTGCCGGAGCCTTGGATTCGATTTTTTTCTGTTCTGAAGGAGCCTTGATTCTTGAGATTTTCACAAGAGATTTTTTTCAAAATATTGTCGTTAACTTGAGTAAATTTGTTTGTGAAAACAACAGCGCCGTGGCTTAGTTGGTTAAAGCAGGGCCTTTTCACTTAGAACAAAACCCTCGTTCAGAATGGCTACTTAGGGGTCCATTTGTAGTCGCAAATTTGGCGCTAGTGAGCCGATGAAAAAGTATTTTCAAATGTTTTCTATTGGTTACTAAGAAACGTCAGTGTTATTTTTGTGTCAGTTTACAAAATGGCGATTCTTGTTCGTTTGCGTTTGTATATTTGTTAATAAAGATTTCATCGGGAATTGCTCTCAAATGCATAGTGCTTTGACAAAATGAATAGTACAGCTTCAAACTCATAAGGGGACATAATTACAACGTAGTGCATTGACACCTTAGTCTAATCATAATACACTTTAAGAAAAGAAGCCAGTTCTAGAAAATTATGAAAGAAATCAAGTATAAGCTTCTACAAGAAAGACATAATACACAAATAGAAATTTTCCAGCTGCTTAAAATTGGATTACCACTTACTTTACTTACCAACTTGGATTACGGATCTGAATATACTTGGGAGAAAATGAATAGCTTAAGAATGTCAAATTGTGCACGGGATGATTATTAGTTAATGAGAGTTAAGAGTGACAGACGATGTAATGAACTAACATATATAATGCATTATTCACTAAATTTAACTAAATATTTATATTAATAAGTAAAAAAAGTGTAGATATTATTGCAGTAGATTAAATGTGATATCTATTATATATAAACCGGCAGTGTATTTGTTGATTTATATTTCTCATAATATATTTACGTATATTTATTATAATATAATATTATCTAGTATATTTTGTTATTATTGTATTATTATAAAACATAATACGATTGTAATACAAAATTTAGTATCAAATACCCGATTACTAAAATTCATTAATTTTCATTTCAAATTTTGCGCCATTAATTTGAACGACAAAAGCAGCGCCATCACGTCGAGCGGAGGACCTTTTAAGTTTTCCTTCTGAACGTAAAAATCGGGCGAGAGAAACGTCTTTATGAACACGGGGTATTCTAATATTGTCTAGGGGTTAAAGCGCCTGTCTAGTAAACAGGAGATCGTGCGCTCGAATCTCGCCGGGGCCTTGGATTTGATTTTTTTTCTGTTCTGAAGGAGCCTTGATTCTTGAGATTTTCACAAGATTTTCCTCAAAATATTGTCGTTAACAAGAGTAAATCTGTTTGTGAAAACAACGTCGCCGTGGCTTAGTTGGTTGAGGCGCCTGTCTAGTAAACAGAAGATCCTGATTTCGAATCTCGCCGGAGTCTTGGATTCGATTTTTTTCTATTCTGTCCTAACGGAACCTTGATTCTTGGGATTTTCACAAAAGATTTTCCTCAAAATTTTGTCGTTAACTTGAGTATATCTGTTTGTGAAAACAACGGCGCCGTGGCTTAGTTGGTTAAAGCGCCTGTATAGTAAACAGGAGATCGTGAGTTCGAATCTCGCCGGAGCCTAGGATTAGATTTTTTTCTATTCTAATGGAGCCTTGATTCTTGAGATTTTCACAAAAGATTTTCTTCAAAATATTGTCGTTAACTTGAGTAAATCTGTTTGTGAAAACAACAGCGCCGTGGCTTAGTTGGTTAAAGCGCCTGTCTTGTAAACAGGAGATCGTGAGTTCGAATCTCGCCGGAGCCTTGGATTTGATTTTTTTCTGTTCTAAAGGAGCCTTGATTCTTGAGGTTTTCACAAAAGATTTTCTTCAAAATATTGTCGTTAACTTGAGTAAATCTGTTTTTGAAAACAACAGCGCCGTGGCTTAGTTGGTTAAAGGGCCTGTCTAGTAAACAGGAGATCGTGAGTTCGAATCTCGCCGGAGCCTTGGATTTGTTTTTTTTCTGTTCTGTCCTAAAGGAGCCTTGATACTTGAGATTTTCACAAGAGATTTTCTTCAAAATATTATCGTTAACTTGAGTAAATCTGTTTGTCGAAACAAAGGTGCCTTGGCTTAGTTGGTTAAAGCGTCTGTCTAGTAAACAGGAGATCGTGAGTTCGAATCTCGCCGGAGCCTTGGATTTGATTTTTTTCTGTTCTGTCCTAAAGGAGCCTTGATTCTTGAGATTTTCACAAGAGATTTTGCTCAAAATATTGTCGTTAACTTGAGTATATCTGTTTGTGAAAACAACGGCGCCGTGGCTTAGTTGGTTAAAGCGCCTGTCTAGTAAACAGGAGATCGTGCGTTCGAATCTCGCCGGGGCCTTGGATTTGATTTTTTAGATTGATTCTTGAGATTTTCACAAGATTTTCCTCAAAATATTGTCGTTAACTACAGTAAATCTGTTTGTGGAAACAACGGCACCGTGGCTTAGTTGGTTGAGGCGCCTGTCTAGTAAACAGAAGATCGTGAGTTCGAATCGTGCCGGAGCCTTGGATTTAATTTTTTTCTGTTCTAAAGGAGCCTTGATTCTTGAGATTTTTACGAGAAATTTTCATCAAAATTATTGTCGTTAACTTGAGTAAATCTGTTTGTGAAAACAACGGCGCCGTGGTTTGGCTTAGTTGGTTGAGGTTAGGAGGTTGAGGCCCCTGTCTAGTAAACAGAAGATCGTGAGTTCGAATCTCGCCGGGGCCTTGGATTTGATTTTTTTTTCTGTTCTGAAGGAGCCTTGATTCTTGAGATTTTCACAAGATTTTCCTCAAAATATTGTCGTTAACTAGAGTAAATCTGTTTGTGAAAACAACGTCGCCGTGGCTTAGTCGGTTGAGGCGCCTGTCTAGTAAACAGAAGATCCTGAGTTCGAATCTCGCCGGAGCCTAGGATTAGATTATTTTCTATTCTAATGGAGCCTTGATTCTTGAGATTTTCACAAGAGATTTTCTTCAAAATATTGTCGTTAGCTTGAGTAAATCTGTTTTTGAGAACAGCGGCGCCGTGGCTTAGTTGGTTAAAGCGCCTGTCTAGTAAACAGGAGATCGTGAGTTCGAATCTCGCCGGAGCCTTGCATTTGATTTTTTTCTGTTCTGTCCTAAAGGAGCCTTGATTTCTTGAGATTTTCCTCAAAATATTGTCGTTAACTTGAGTAAATCTGTTTGTCAAAACAACGGTGCCTTGGCTTAGTTGGTTAAAGCGCCTGTCTAGTAAACAGGAGATTGTGAGTTCGAATCTCGCCGGAGCCTTGGATTTGATTTGTTTCTGTTCTAAAGGAGCCTTGATTCTTGAGAATTTTACAAGAGATTTTCTTCAAAATTATTGTCGTTAACTTGAGTAAATCTGTTTGTCCGTAAACCAACGGCGCCGTGGCTTAGTTGGTTAAAGCGCCTGTCTAGTAAACAGGAGATCGTGAGTTCGAATCTCGCCGGAGCCTTGGATTTGATTTTTTTCTGTTCTGTCCTAAAGGAGCCTTTTTTTTATATGTTTTATTGAGTTCTATTTAATAATATTCAGTCATCCCTTATAACTAACTAATAGAATCAATAACTTAATCTATTCTTACATTTTCAATAGTGATTAAAATAATAATAAATTCTAATTTCAATAATTTTAATTAGATTAAATAACATCTTAATTAAATTGATAAATTAACTTAGTTGTCTATAAATATTTTTGGCACTCAAATAAATATTTGGTCACATCTTTATATATACTCATGTTTTTCATAGCTAATATTATTGTCGTATTCGTTGGAAAAACTATATTTTTTTGTTCTAGGCGTTGGTAAAGCGATTTTCTTTGTGTTGTATATTTTTTGCATCGAAAAACAATGTGATCTGTATTTTCAGGCCCTCTCTCTTCGCAGTCGCACTCTTCGAACCTCGAAAGTCCATCTTCTAGCCGAAATGCTCTATTTTTTGTGTGACCAATTCGCATTCTTATGATGGTAGTGATGTGCATGCGGTTTTCTGATATCTTTTGAAACCACGGTTTCGAATGCATATCTGAATTTATTTCCCGATATATTTTCCCTTTTCTTTCACTTATGTTGTCGAATATACTCTGCCATTTTTCTCTTTGTTCTCTCATGACTATTTTGTTGATATCTGCTGATAGAAGGCTGCTAATTTCGGTTCCCAAATTACATCCCTCTTTGGCCAGCTCGTCCGCCTTTTCATTTTCGGTTATTCCTGCATGTCCCTTTATCCACATAAATTTTAGGTCAAATCCTTTCCTTCTTAGACTTATAGTTTTATCTATTATTTCATATACTATTTTATTTGCTTTTTCGTAAGTTCTTTTTATAGCTTCTAGTGCTGATTTACAGTCAGATAGAATAACACTCTTTGTAATTTTTTCTTCTTCTATTATATTTATTGCTATTTTGATGGCCGTCAGCTCGGCAGTGAAACTAGAGGCACTTTCGGGCAATTTATATTTCTGTTCTATATTGAGTCGGGGTACATACACGGCACAACCAACACCTTCTTTCTTTGATCCATCCGTAAAAATAAGTGTATAATTTGGATGTGTTTTATTTATTTCTTGTTTGAATATAAAGTTCATTTTGTCTCTTTGTATCAAAGGATTGTCAGTAATTTTATCTATTATTATGTTGTTTTGGTTAACCCACCTATATTCCAAAGGATATCGGAATTGGCAATCTAGATCTTGCGTTATTAACTGTTTATATTTATTTATCCATAGGTAGCTACTCACTAAGATCGGGTTTTCTTTTCTACTCCAATATGTATTTCCCTCACATAAATCCTTTAGATTATTCAATGTTTGTAACACTATTTCGTCGTTTCTGCTTACCTTCGATATTAAATATCTTTTTGATATAATTTCCCACCTTGATTCTAGAGGTAATTCTCCGGACTCTGCTAATAGTGTATTTATTGGAGAGGATTTCAGCGCACCTAATGAAATTCGTATTGCTGAGTATTGAATTTTATTCAATTTGTCTATATCTCGTTTGGTGAGATTTTTACTCATAAAGCTAACGGTATCTAGATGACACCTTATCAATGCTTTATATATGTTTAGACAAATTGCCGGATGCGCTCCCCATTTCATGTTGCAAATTGTCTTCAATGTATTTATACCCTTCTCACTTTTTCTGCATATGTTTAATCTCTGGCTTTTAAATTTAATTTTTTTGTCATATATTATTCCGAGAATTTTATGTTCATCCAAAACTGGAAACTTGCGTTTGCCCAGCTGAATGTCACCAATATGATCATACTTCCTATGCCTACTAAATTGCATCACTACCGATTTTTCTTGTGCCAATTCCAATCCATTGTTATTTAGCCATTCTTCCAACTGTAATACACTGTTGCTCATGTATTCCTTGCATTTCTCCCAATCTTTATCAATTACATAGAGGGCTATGTCGTCCGCATATTGCAGTGCACACACAGGTTCTTTTACCACTTCCTTTAAGTCATATGTATATAGGTTGAAGAGTATGGGGCTTAATCCTGATTCTTGTGGGAGCCCTATGTTGGCTAGTCTGGGCCCGTATAGGCGCCCGTTATATCTGACAAAAGTCTCTCTGTTTCTTAATACTCCATTATTAATGACACGAATTTAGGATTGATGTTCATTTCTCTCATTTTTGTTTCCATTATGTCATGGTTCACGTTATCATAGGCTTTTTTAATGTCTATGGATAATAACATCATATATCCGTTTTGGGAGTGCGTTATTTGTATTTTACTGAATAATACACTGTGATAATCCCTTATTCCTTTTCCTTTCCTGAATCCAAATTGAAAATTAGGTATCATATTATTTTTTTCAAGGTACCATTCTAGTCTGTTTTTCATAATTCTTTCAAAGAGTTTTAATATATTAGATTCTAAACATATAGGTCTATATGAGCTTACTAGTCTTGTGTCCCGTCCTTTTTTTAGAATTGGCACAATTATACTCTCTTTCAGGCTTCTCGGTATATAGGCTCGTTCGATAAAGTCATTAAATATTTTCACTAAGTATTCTTTCCATGTGTCATTCATTTTAAATAGCATTTCGTAGTGTATTTGGTCTTTTCCTGGTGTTATATCCATTTTTTTTTATTTCAATTGTTTTTATTTCTCCTAAGCATATTGGAGTAACCAAACTATCTATCTGACTTCTAGAATTTGTTTCTCTTCTTTTGTTAACTACAATTTCGGGAGTCATATACTCTAATAGTTCATCTCCAAATTCGTTGTTTATTGATGCCTCTTGATTTGGACTCTCCACTTTTTTATTAAACTTTTTTCACAGTCTGCCAAATTTTTTTATAACCCATCTCTAAATTTATACTGTTGGTGAATTTAATCCAAGAGTCTATCTTTTTCATTTTCAATTTGATTTTGGTCTGAGCATTAATTTTTACGTATTTTTCATAGTTTTCAAAATTTGCTGCTTTTTTATATTCTAAGAATGCTTTTCTACGTTCCTTGACTATTTCTTCGCATTCATCATCCCACCATACACAAGGCTTGAAATGTAATCTATTATTTTGACTGGTTCTAGGAATGCTTTCTTTGGCCGCTTGATTTTATATATTTTATTAGCTTACCGATGTCTGGAGTCTCCTCTTCATGAATCTTGTATGTTATTGATTCCATGTTCTTTTGGTATTTGTCCCAATTTGCTTTTTTCAAGTTCCACTTTGTTTGAGTTCTGTTGTTTTTTCTTATTTCTTGTGAATAATTTATTTTTAACTTTATGGGAAGATGATCCGACCCCAAAGATTCATTAGACACACTCCATTCGATGTCCATTGTCATACTGGGCGAGCATATGCTTAAGTCGACTGCTCCTATTCTTTTATATAGGTTTTCTATCATTGTATTTGATCCGTCGTTTAGTATCATAAGCCCTTCTTCATCCAAAATTTCATATAATATAGGGCCCTTTGCATCCTGATTTCTTGACCACGCTATGTGTTGAGCGTTAAAATCTCCCATTATTATTCTTGGATTTTCAATTTGTTCGAAAATGTCTTTCACATTATTTATGTTGGCATTAGGTGCACAATATATAACAGCCAAATTATATGTTTTTCTACCAGTTATATTTATTAAGCAAGCTTGAATATATGGGTCATTATTAACTAGTGTTCTTCTTGAGTATTTTATATTTTTTTCGATTAGAAAGGCAACCCCACCATAGTTATCAATTCTATTATCAGTCTCTAAATTGTAATTTCTAAATTTGTATTTAACATTGTTTTTCAACCAAGTTTCTGACAAAGCCGCGCAATGTTTATTTGTTAATATACATATAATTTCTATGCTTTCTCTATTTGCGTTCAATGACCTGCATTGAGTTGTAACAATTTTTTCACTCATTTTTATTTTTATATTTATTTATTCTATAATGTTCACATTGCTTTCCATTTTTTTTTATCACGTCTATTTCTTTCCCTTTGTACCCTTCTCCTTCATTAATCATTTCATCTATTATATTTATTATTCTTTCATCTGTTATTTTATATGTTTATTATCGCAATTTTCTCACCCTTTTTGAAGTTTTTCTACTGATTGTGCGCCATTTACTTGATTTATATTTTCACTTTTTCCATTGCTTTCCGTTTTATTCTCTTCCCGTACTTCTTCTTTGCCATCCTCTTTTCGTTATTTTGACTATATCTTTTTCACGTAACTTCTTCCATTCTTTGCTTTGTTCCTCTTTGTCAGTTTTGTTTGTTTCAGTTCCTTTTCCATACTTTTGCTGTTCTTTTTTTATTGTATGTCAGTTTCCCTTGACCGACTTTTCGCGTATCCCAGCATTCTTTGCTATGAGTTCCGGAAACGCATTTTCATTTTCTTTGCTATTTAAATTAAATTTAATCGCTTTAACGTATGGCTTGTTGAATAAAATTTCGTATGCTTCTTTCTGTGATATACCTTTCATAGCGGCCAACGTTTTTATGTTTTTATTTTTTTCGTACTCCGGACATAATTTGCTAGTTGCATAGTGCCCTAAAGGAGCCTTGATTCTTGAGATTTTCACAAGAGATTTTACTCAAAATATTGTCGTTAACTTGAGTATATCTGTTTGTGAAAACAACGGCGCTGTGGCTTAGTTGGTTAAAGCGTCTGTCTAGTAAACAGGAGATCGTGAGTTCGAATCTCGCCGGAGCCTTGGATTTGATTTTTTTTGTTCTTAAGGAGCCTTGATTCTTGAGATTTTCACAAGAGATTTTCCTCAAAATTATTGTCGTTAACTTGAGTACATCTGTTCTAAAGAAGCCTTGATTCTTGAGATTTTCATAAGATTTTCCTCAAAATATTGTCGTTAACTAGAGTAAATTTGTTTGTGGAAACAACGGCGCCGTGGCTTAGTTGGTTGAGGCGTCTGTCTAGTAAACAGAAGATCGTGAGTTCGAATCTTGCCGCGGCCTTGAATTTGATTTTTTTCTGTTCTAAAGGAGCCTTGATTCTTGAGATTTTTACAAGAGATTTTCCTCAAAATTATTGTCGTTAACTTGAGTAAATCTGTTTGTCCATAAACCAACGGCGCCGTGGCTTAGTTGGTTAAAGCGCCTGTCTAGTAAACAGGAGATCGTGAGTTCGAATCTCGCCGGAGCCTTGGATTTAACAACAGCGCCGTGGCTTAGTTGGTTAAAGCGCCTGTCTACTAAACTGAAGATCGTGCGTTCGAATCTCGCCGGGGCCTTGGATTTGATTTTTTTCTGTTCTAAAGGAGCCTTGATTCTTGAGATTTTCACAAGATTTTCCTCAAAATATTGTCGTTAACTAGAGTAAATTTGTTTGTGGAAACAACGGCGCCGTGGCTTAGTTGGTTGAGGCGTCTGTCTAGTAAACAGAAGATCGTGAGTTCGAATCTTGCCGCAGCCTTGAATTTGATTTTTTTCTGTTCTAAAGGAGCTTTGATTCTTGAGATTTTTACAAGAGATTTTCCTCAAAATTATTGTCGCTTAGTTGGTTAAAGCGCCTGTCTAGTAAACAGGAGATCGTGAGTTCGAATCTCGCCGGAGCCTTGGATTTGACTTTTTTCGTTTTTAAGGAGCCTTGATTCTTGAGATTTTCACAAGAGATTTTCCTCAAAATTATTGTCGTTAACTTGAGTAAATCTGTTTGTCAAAGCAACGGCGCCCTGGCTTAGTTGGTTAAAGCGCCTGTCTAGTAAACAGGAGATCGTGAGTTCGAATCTCGCCGGAGCCTTGGATTTGATTTTTTTCTGTTCTGTCCTAAAGGAGCCTTGATTCTTGAGATTTTCACACGAGATTTTCCTCAAAATATTGTCGTTAACTTGAGTAAATCTGTTTGTCAAAACAACGGCGCCTTGACTTAGTTGGTTAAAGCGCCTGTCTAGTAAACAGGAGATCGTGAGTTCGAATCTCGCCGGAGCCTTGGATTCGATCTTTTCTATTCTGTCCTACCGGAACCTTGATTCTTAGGATTTTCACAAGAGATTTTCCTCAAAATTTTGTCGTTAACTTGAGTATATCTGTTTGTGAAAACAACGGCGCCGTGGCTTACTTGGTTAAAGCGCCTGTCTAGTAAACAGGAGATCGTTAGTTCGAATCTCGCCGGAGCCTTGGATTTGATTTTTTTCTGTTCTAAAGGAGCCTTGATTCTTGAGGTTTTCACAAGAGATTTTCTTCAAAATATTGTCGTTAACTTGAGTAAATCTGTTTTTGAAAACAACGGCGCCGTGGCTTACTTGGTTAAAGTGCCTGTCTAGTAAACAGGAGATCGTGAGTTCGAATCTCGCCGGAGCCTAGGATTAGATTATTTTCTATTCTAATGGAGCCTTGATTTTTGAGATTTTCACAAGAGATTTTCTTCAAAATATTGTCGTTAACTTGAGTAAATCTGTTTTTGAGAACAACGGCGCCGTGGCTTAGTTGGTTAGAGCGCCTGTCTAGTAAACAGGAGATCGTGAGTTCGAATCTCGCCGGAGCCTTGAATTTGATTTTTTTCTGTTCTGTCCTAAAGGAGCCTTGATTTCTTGAGATTTTCCTCAAAATATTGTCGTTAACTTGAGTAAATCTGTTTGTCAAAACAACGGTGCCTTGACTTAGTTGGTTAAAGCGCCTGTCTAGTAAACAAGAGATCGTAAGTTCGAATCTCGCCGGAGCCTTGGATTTGATTTTTTTCTGTTCTAAAGGAGCCTTGATTCTTGAGAATTTTACAAGAGATTTTCCTCAAAATTATTGTCGTTAACTTGAGTAAATCTGTTTGTCCGTAAACCAACGGCGCCGTGGCTTAGTTGGTTAAAGCGCCTGTCTAGTAAACAGGAGATTGTGAGTTCGAATCTCGCCGGAGCCTTGGATTTGATTTTTTTCTGTTATGTCCTAAAGGAGCCTTGATTCTTGAGATTTTCACAAGAGATTTTACTCAAAATATTGTCGTTAACTTGAGTGTTTGTGAAAACAACGGCGCCGTGGCTTAGTCGGTTAAAGCGTCTGTCTAGTAAACAGGAGATCGTGAGTTCGAATCTCGCCGGAGCCTTGGATTTGATTTTTTTTGTTCTTAAGGAGCCTTGATTCTTGAGATTTTCACAAGAGATTTTCCTCAAAATTATTGTCGTTAACTTGAGTACATCTGTTCAAAAGAAGCCTTGATTCTTGAGATTTTCATAAGATTTTCCAAAATATTGTCGTTAACTAGTAAATTTGTTTGTGGAAAACAACGGCGCCGTGGCTTAGTTGGTTGAGGCGTCTGTCTAGTAAACAGAAGATCGTGAGTTCGAATCTTGCCGCGGCCTTGAATTTGATTTTTTTCTGTTCTAAAGGAGCCTTGATTCTTGAGATTTTTACAAGAGATTTTCCTCAAATTATTGTCGTTAACTTGAGTAAATCTGTTTGTCCATAAACAACGGCGCCGTGGCTTAGTTGGTTAAAGCGCCTGTC
>NW_020539727.1:1091576-1110047 GCF_003426905.1 Ctenocephalides felis
TAATTTATGTTTTCTCGACGTTTCAAGCATTCTGAATCGAATGAGACCAACATTTGGACAAAGTATGTGTGTGTGTGCGTGAACAGATTTTTTTGCCGTAAATCGACGTTTTCTCAAAAACGACTGGACCGATTTCAAAAACTAAAGCCATTCGATGTATCTCGATGAGGACTATTGTTTGTGCGACGATCGGCCAAGCCGCTTCTTTATAAATAGCAGAAAAGTGAAAAATTTTCGTCCACGTTTTAGCCCGCAATTCTGAATCTATTTTGAAAATTCAAAAACCGTTCGAAAGATATTGGTTGGGAATCGACCTGATTAGTTCTTAGTAATGATCGGCCGGGCCGTTTTCTTGTAATAAAGTGTTTTATTAATTTAAGTAGTAGTAATTAATAAGTAGTAGTAATTTTTTAGACAATTTATTTTTTTGACGGTAGATACCACAGTCTTATAGATCATACTAAAATATTACGGTCCTACGGCAACTCGTTAAATTTGAAAATTCGTCAAAGTTTGCAAAAATTAGTATCGTTTTTATGGCGTTTGTCAAAATTAGAATTTTCAACGATGTTTGCTTAAAAGCGCATAAACCGATTTTAAAAATTTAAAAGCCAATCGATGTATTTCGAGGTATTTCAATTATAATTTTAATGTGAGGGAAAAGGAATGAAGGGGGATGCGCTCGTACCTACAGTAAATTTGTTCGCAAAAAGTCATAAAGGGAGTCGCGTTCAAATTCAAGCAATAGCGGATTTAGACTCGGAAATTAATGCAATATCAAAATCGCTATTCCAAAAATTACGCGTTAAATCTCAATCCAGGAGCCTTAATCTCCACGGTGTTTTGTTGGAATTTCAACGAAATCGAATAATTTTACAAATTTAGAAATATTTAATAAAGATGGCACATTCGCAAAAAATAAAAAAATATAAATGCCTTTGTGCTTACGAAAATATTGAGTCTACTACCCGCGCAGCAAATCCAAATTGCTGAACTAAATCTTCCTAATGGATTAAAACTTTTGGATTCACACTTAAATATTCCGCGCGAAGTAAATATGTTGATAGGTGTTGATACGTTTTTGAAATTTTAGATAACGAAAGAATTATACTAGGCCCCGATAAATATATTTTACAAAACGCGGGTGGACAGTTACGGGTAGATATCAAAGAAATATAATCAATAGCACGACAAATAATCCACCATCTTACAGACTCTCTTATAAAAAAAATCTCTTAATGAATCCCTTACAAAATTTGGTAAAGTTACACGCTTTGAAAAGTTATATAATTATCGACATACAAAGAAAACATATGAACCATACTTTCATTAAACCTTTTGCGAAACAAGAATTGGCAGTGCATAGTTTTAAAACTGATTTACTTACTAATAACCCTATGCAAATATGTTGATTAACTTCAACTAAAATATATCTTTATATAATTCAGTGTTTTTTAATATAATTAAATTTTAATTTTTTATTTATATATAATATTAATATTATAATATTTTTTTAGTTTTGTGCTTTAAACGCCCCTTACAACTAAGCATCGCCCCCTAAATACACCAAAGCCCATCACCGCCCCCCAGAATCGCCGCAGCGCTGGCGCCCACTTTGGGAATCACTGCGTGAGTATCTAAAACTTGTTTTTATCTAAAACTAGTGGTGCAAGGCACTACGAAAATTGCTGGAACTTTCCGTACCGTATTGAAATATCCGAGGTAATTTAATGTTTTCAAATAGATTATTATAAATACTATAACCTTTATTATTCGCATTATATTGTCAAAATAATAGAGTTTATAAATTTACATAAAAAGTCAATATATATAACCTAATCAAGCAAAGTTATAATTAAGGACTTTATCTCATATTTTTATGAAATATGTAAGCTGAATTGCACACCTAAAATTATTTGTATGTAAAAAGTATGTAAGAAAGTTTTAAAATTTTAGCTAGAATTGAAATTAAAATTTGAATCATTTTCGATATTTAAAAAAAATGTTTTTTGAAAATTAAAAAAACTAGTTGGTATTGGTATTTTGCCTTGAGGAAAGTTACATGAACTTCCCGATATGTGTAATTAATTGACTTAATCAATAAAGAATAAATTGATTTTGAGTAATTAAAAGTATTCCGAGTGGAAATGATTACACATAATTGAAAATGAACAAACACGGAGTATTTTTTAAAAGCAAATTTTCAAAAATCAATAATTTTTATAATTGAACCAGTTTCAGTAGGACTTTAATGGTTTAGTATGTTCATTAGGACCAAGTACTCTATTGTTATACCAAGTGAATCGTCTAATTTTAATTTTAACAAACGTCAAAAAAACTACTCATTTTCTCACACATACTTTTTCCAAATTTGGTCTCATTCGATTCAGAATGGCTTGAAACGTCGAGAAAACATAAAATTAGCAAAGCGGATTTTTTGATAAAAACATAAACTTCTTCTTCAGGAAGTTAAAAAACAAAATTTAATATAGAAAAAATATCATTTCCAAATCCTTATCGATATTTTATACTATAAACACAAGCAAATTATTTATATAATATAAATATTTTGTATCATTTAATCGGATGCTTCGTTATCTCAATAACTGTCATTTTGTGCACTTTTAGCATTTTATTTCCAAAACGGCTAGACCTGCCTTTGCCAAAAACTAATCACCATGTCTCCTCATCATTACAAATTGAATACTTTTTGAATAATACAAATCGGATGCTCTTTTCTATCAAAAACTTTATTTTTATTTTCTGCACACTTTGCTCGAAATCTTGGAAACGGCTGGAACTACCTCTGCTAAAAACTAATCACAATCAATTACGTCTGTCTCCTAATCAATCGGAATATTTTTCGAACAATTCAAACCGGTTGATCCAAAATCGTGGACAAAAATTGTATCCACACAAAACACTCTCACACACATACATATATCCATTTTTGCTAAAACAGTCTACTATTGATGTAACTTTTTACTCATTAAAGAGATTAAAAATGAGAAAAACTGTCAATATCAATTTACATTCTGATTTCGATGTGTTAATAATGATGCAAAAAGTTAAACTAGTGGGGTGTATGGCATCGTGCCTTAAGGCAAATTGCTGGAACTTCCCGTACCGTAACAAAATGTTAGAAGAATACTGAATATTTTCTAATAGATTATTATTAATATTGTAACATTGTCTAATATTTATAGGAATTATATAAACTGAATTGCAAAGTTGAAATTATTTGTTTAAAGTATATTAGAAATATAGTCAGAATTAAAAATAAAATCTGAATTATTTTCCATATACAAAAAAATTAAAAAAAAAGTTGAGACAATTTTTTTTCCAAAATCTATTATTTTGTTAAGACAAACAGAAAGTTCTTTGAATCATTTAAATCGAACGCTTAATTCTCTAAAAACTGCCATTTTTTGCACATTTAGCTCTGTATCTTCAAAATGGCTGAGTCTGCCATTTCCAAAAAACTAATCACCTCTTCTCCCAATCATTACAAATTGAATGTTTTTAGATCATTCAAATAGGATGCTCCGTTCTCTCAAAAACTCGATTTCTATTTTCTGCACTCTTTGCTCTTTATCTCCGTAACTGCTGGACCTGCCTTTGCCAAAAACTAATCAGCACATTTCCCTATCGAAAGGAATCGAATGTTTTCTGGACCATTCAAATCGGTTGATCCTTGCGGCCGAAAACGTAGACAAAAATTTGTATCCATACATACATACACACACATACTCACACATCCATTTTTTGTGAGGTACGCCAAAATGTTCAGAAACCTTCAAAACGAGAAATGTAAAAAATTTCAATTTTGATTTTCAACCCATTACAATAACTTACCCTACGGGAAGTTAACTAGTGGTGTATGACATTGTGTCTTAAGGCAAATTACTGGAACTTCCCGTACCGTAACAAAATATGTTCGAGAAATATTAAATGTTTTCATACAGATAATTATAGATATATAATGATAAATACTGTATCATTGTCTAATAATTATAAGAGTTATATAAGCTGAATTACAAAGTTAAAATTATTTATATAAAGTATATAAGTGAGCTTTAAAACTATAGCCAGAATTTAAATTAAAATCAGAATTATTTTCGCTAAACAAAAAAAATTAATGAGAAAAAAAATTGAAATATTTTTTTTTCCCAAAAGCAATTATTTTGTCAAAACAAGTAGAAAGTTTTTTGAATCATTCAAATCAGATGCTTAGTTTTCTCAAATACTGCTATTTTTTGCACATTTAGCTCGGTATCTGCAAAACCTGTCTTTGCCAAAATCTAATCATCACTTCTCCCGTCACTACGAATTGAATGTTTTTTTAGATCATTCAAATTGGATGCTCCGTTCTCTCAAAATCCCGATTTCTATTTTCGGCACTCTTTGCTCTGTATCTCCGTAATAGCTAGACCTGCCATTGCCAAAAACTAATCAGCACATCTCCCTATCAATAATAATCGAATATTTTTTGAACCATTTAAATCGGTTGATCCTTGCGCCTGAAAACGTTGACAAAAAATTTTATCTATGCATACATACGCACATATACACACACATCCATTTTTTATAGTGTATGCTAAAATGTTCAGAAACCTTCAAAACGTGAAAAAATGTTAAAAATTATAATAACTACTGTAATAAATGTTAAAAATTATTATAACCCTACGGAAATAATAAGATCATATTGCTCTGGTTATTTATTATATGAGCATTACTTTTTTGCCTTTTCGTTAATAGTTTTATGGAAGTAGTCGCAACCAAATAAGGATCCAGTTACATTATAGCAGATCTGTTGATTTTTTAAATTGATAACCAATGAAATTAATTATACCTCGTCGTTCTGAGAATCGTGGGCGAATAACTATCACATCGGAATTAATTATATTATACAAATTAGGCATCGAGAATGTGGAATAACAAAATGTCCTAACATATCGTTTTTATTGCATACATAATATTTCGGTCATGACAGAAAACACATAACGTTTAACATAATTTCAATAGAACATACGAATTAAATCAATATTACAAGTGTAGCGCCCATTTGTCTGCAACTGAACAGTAGAAATTTGATGAAACAACTAGTGGTGTATGGCACCTAGCCCTAAGGCAAATTATTGGAACTTCCGATTCCGTAATGAAATATTGGAAACATATTAAATGTATTCAAATATATAATTATAAAACTATAACTTTTATTATTCGTATTTTTATACGAAATATAACAGCTTATAAATTGAACGGTGACGTTTGTATAAGTTTACATGAAAAGTGAACCAACAAAACTTAATCACAAAAAAATATTATTTAAAAATTGAAATAATTTAAACAAAAAATATTTTTTTTGCTTTCCCCAAAAATACTTGTGCCGTCAACACAAGCAAAAGATTTTTTTAATCATTTAAATCGAATGCTTCGTTCTCTCAAAAACTGCCATACTTTGTACATTTAGCTCCATATATATCTGAAACGGCTGAACCTGTCTTTGACAAAATGTAATCACCAACTCTTCCCATCATTGAGAATTTAATGTTTTTTGAAGCATTCAAATCGGATGCTCCGTACTCTCAAAAACTCTATTTCTATTTTCTGCACTCTTTGCTTCGTATCTCCAAAACGGGCAGACCGACCTTTTCCAAAAACTATTCAGCACGTCTCCATATCCATAGCAATCGATTGCTTTTTGAATCATACAAATCGGTTGTACCGTACGCCCGAAATCATCGATGAAAAATTGCATCCACACATACATACACATCCATTTTTTCTAAGGTATGCCAAAATGTTCGAAAACCTCTGAAACATAAAGATATGCAAAAATTTTCAATTTTGATTTTTAGACGATCACAATAATTTATCCTGCGGAATGTTAATAATTGTACTTATGTTGATTGCAAAAAATAACTAGAAAACCATATAGTTTGGAACAAAGTTTGAAAATTATTGACGTCAGAATCCTTATTTTTGTATAATTTATGTTATCGAACAAATATTAAAATTTCACAAGGCATTTCATGATTGTGCATACTTTAGAAGCGATTTAAATCATTTAAGTTAATTTACTCAGAGTTAAGTAAATAATCCAAAACCACAAACAAAAATTTGATGAAAGATGATATTTTTTAAACAAATTTTAAAGGAGCCAGGAGTCGTAAAAAGCAATCCAATGTATTCAGTCCAATCTATCAGTAAAATAATTTTAGATCAAGATAAAATTTAAGTTTCTTACCAAGAAATGTGGGCGATTATAAAAACCACTATTTTTTGTCCAGTATTGCGTTATATCCGTGAGATTTACTCTTACGACATACTTTTCGAATTTGATTTATTCGCCATAAGGTGAACTCTGATTATTAATTCAACTCATCAAACAAAATCGAATGAAATCCGAGAGCACATAAATCTATTTTAGCAAAAATTGATATAAAATTCATTAAATTAAAATAAAACAGTTAAGTTTTATGACATATGCATATTTTGCTATTTGTTTTAATCAACTTTAGGCGTTCTGGAATGACCATAATGGTAAACTTGTCAGTCATATGTTAATTGAATTAGTGTTTTTTAATATAAATGATAAATTATATTTTAAAGCAAATCGAAAATGAAATGATGTATATACATAGATTTTATACTATTCATTAACTTCCCGAAGGAACGACGTTTCAAGCTATTCTGAATCGAATGAGACCAAATTTGGAAAAAGTATGTGCGTGTGTGTGTATGTGAACAGATTTTTTGCCGTAAATCGACGTTCTCTCGAAAACGGCTGGGCCGATTTAAAAAATTTAAAAGCCATTCAATGTGTCTCCACGAGGACTACCGTTTGTCAGTTTTGTGAGACCAAGACGTTTCTTTATAAATAGCAGAAAAGTGAAAAAAGTTTCGTCCACGTTTTAGTCCACAATTCTGAACCGTTTATGAAAATTCAAAAACCGTTCGAAAGATATTGGTTGCAAATCGTGCTGATTAGTTTTTGGTAAAGATCGGCCGGGCCGTTTTCTTGTAATAAAGTATTAAAAACATTTTTTTCGATGATTTTTATTATTATTTTTTTGACGTTAGATACTATAGCCTTCTAGATCATACTAAAATATTACAGCCCTACGACAATTGGTTTAACTTTGAACCGATTTCAGAAATTTAAAAGCCATTTGATGTATTTCGATGAGGACTATCGTTTGTCAGTTTTGTGCGACGATCTGCCAAGCCGTTTCTTTGTAATTTGAAAAAAAGTGTTAAACTTTTCGTCCATATTTAAGCTCATCCTACCGAACTGATTTTAAAAAATCAAAACCTGTTCGAAAGATATTAGCTGAGAATGGTACTGATTAGTTTTAGGTGAAAATCTACCGAGACGTTTCCTTGTAATTAACTGTTGAAAAAAAAATTAAGCCAATTTTTATGGATTTTTTTTTTTAGCGATATATATCATGATCTTATAGAACTTACTGTAATATTACGGCCTTACGACAAGTAGTTTAATTTTAAAAATTCATCAAAATTTGAAAAAAACAGTAGTTTTTTTGACGTTAGCTAAAATTAAAATTAGACGATTTACTCGGTATAACAATATGATACTTGGTCTTAATAAACTTACTAAACCATTAAAATCCTACTGGTTCAAATATAATAATAGTTGATTTTTGAAAAGTTGCTTTTTGAAAATACTCCGAGTTAACGTGTTCGTTCGTTTTCAATTATGTGTAACAAATCCACTCATAAATTAATTTATTTTTTATTGATTAAGTCGATTATTTACGCATATCGGAAAGTTCATGTAACTTGCCTCAAGGCTAAATACCAATACCAACTAGTTAACTTCCCGAAGGAGAAGTTTATGTTTTCATCAAAAAATCCGAATTGCTAATTTTATGTTTTCTCGACGTTTCAAGACATTCTGAATCGAATGAGACCAAATTTGGAAAAAGTATGTGTGTGTGTGTATGTGTGTGTGTGTATGTGTGTGTGTGCGTGTATGTGAACAGATTTTTTGCCGTAAATCGATGTTTTCTCCAAAACAGCCCTACGACAATTGGTTTAAGTTTGAACCGATTTCAAAAATTTAAAAGCCACTCGATGTGTCTCGATGAGGACTATTGTTTGTCAATTTTGTGCGACGATCGACCAAGCCGTTTCTTATAAATCGCAGAAAAGTGAAAAAATTTTCGTCTACGTTTTAGCCCGCAATTCTGAATCGATTTTGAAAATTCAATAACCGTTCGAAAGATATTGGTTGGGAATCGTGCTGATTAGTTTTGGTAGAGATCGGCCGGGCCGTTTTTTGTAATAAAGTTTAAAAAAAAATTCGTCGATTTTTATGATTATTTTTTTGACGGTAGATACCATAGTCTTCTAGATCATACTAAAATATTACGGCCCTACGACAACTGGTTTAGCTTTAAAAATTCGTCAAAATTTGCAAAAATTAGTATGGTCTTTTTGGCATTTGTCAAAATTAGAACTTTCGTCAACGTTTGCTCAAAAACGCCTGAACCGATTTCAGATATTTAAAAAGCATTTGATGTATCTCGATGAGGATTATCGTTTCTCAGTTTTGTGCGACGATCGGCCGAGCCGTTTTTTTATAATTTGGAAAAAAGTGTTAAACTTTTTGTCCACATTTAAGCTCCGTTTTGATCGATACTACCGAACCGATTTTAAAAAATCAAAAACTGTTTGAAAGATATTAGTTGGGAATGATACTGATTAGTTTAGGTGAAAATCTACCGAGCCGTTTTGTTGTAATTAACTGTTGAAAAAAAAATTTAGGCCAATTTTTATGGAACTTTTTTTTGGAGATATATATCATGGTCTTATAGAACTTACTGAATTATTACGGCCTTACGACAAGTAGTTTAATTTTAAAAATTCATCAAAGTTTGAGAAAATGAGTAGTTTTTTCTGACATTTGTTAAAGTTAAAATTAGACGATTTATTTGGTATAAACGATAGTGTACTTGGTCTTGAACATAGTAAACCATTAAAGTCCTACGGAAACTGGTTCAATTATAATTATTGATTAATTAAAATTATTGATTTTGAAAATTTGCTTTTAGAAATTGCAATGATGTGTAATAAGTCCACTCGGAATACTTATAATCACTCATAAATTTATTTTTTATTGATGAAGTCGATTATTTACACATATCGGGAAGTTCATGTAACTTGCCTCAAGGCTAAATACCAAACCAACTAGTTTATATTATATTTTGATCTTCATATTTTTATTATTATTTTTTTGTAAATCAAAACATCTTTGCAAGCAAACCAGTGAAATTGCTTGACTGTCTTTGTAAAAATTTGAATCTGATGAATTAAGTTTTTTTAATGGGAACAAGAACTTCTAACAGCAGATACTGTGAAGATACTTTATTTCTTCGGCTTTCTTTTCTAAACAGTAATGTTAAACATACTGCAGCAATCTCACTGTTAGCATTTGCAAACATATTTGGATCTATATTGTTAAGTAAAAATTCACTGTTGCTTATTATCTTAGTTGTCCAAAATGGGAATTTGAATGAGACAGAAAGTTATACCATAAAATAATAAAAAATTATAATTTGAATATATATATATATATATATATATATATATATATATATTATATATCTACATTATAAATTTTTATACTACATTTTTTATAGTTTTATAAAAAATATTTTTAAATTGTTCAGTTTGCCACACATTACAATGGTGGTATAAGTGTACTATCACCGTTGCGCCGTCAGGCTCTGACTTGTTTAAACATCTATCGTCAGGTAGATACTTGAATATCAAAATGTTTTATGGAATATTTCGAATGGTCATTTTCTTCTATTGATTCTGGTTATAAATTTTTTCATATTTTATTTTAATATATAAAATGAACGATTTTAATTGTGTACCAAAACGGAGTGTTTTGTGCACAATTCAGTTCAAATATACAAAAATTTATAGTATCGATGATGATGATGGACTAGGAATGCAATACCGGAATTTCGGTAATTTTTCATTTTAAAACCGGAATGCCGGGATTTTTATTATCTTAAACAAACGTAAACAAAATTGAAAGTTACTAGAACTAATATAAAAAAATGCATATACAACTACAACTATATTCAACTAAACAATAAAATAAAACAATAAGTTTATTTTTTTAAATAATAATTTAACAAAATTATATCCAATTTACTACTATCCACTATCGAGTATGTTGAGTACTTTTCACCAAAAACAAACTTATATGTAAGAAAGACCAAAAACTCATAAAAGATCACATTAGATTATTATAATAAACTGTATTGTCTGTATCCGATGTGTTAAATTAGCACAATCTCCAATATTTAAAAAAATAATTTTTTACACTAATTTAAGATCGGATACTTTGTCGAGATAAATAATAAGTTACTATAATTGTTGAGTATTGTTATTTAAAACAATGTGATGCTTCTATAGTATTTCCAAACTTCGAAACATTTTAGAAAAATAATATTTTATATTTGTAATAAAAAGAAAAATATTTAGTAATTATCATCATTATTATGCATAAAGTTAGAAAAAAATAAAGATTACGCAGAGATAATCTGTATGATATAAAATATTTTGTCGCAAATATCACTTGAAAAACCGTTACATTTTTACATAAGATGCAACAAACATCATAACCTATCAGTCCAATTCCATTTATTGTAACACTATATGAAGCCCTTAGTAAAGCAATAAATATTCAGTTTAATGACGTGTTGAGATAATATTTGGCATTTGTTTATCCTATAGAATCACTTGAAGATATAGCTGTTTATGCGATTATAGAATTTAAAGATGAATGAATTTGTTCCGATAAATTTAAACTTTAGTGTATTATGTATCAAATAGCGCTTATGTAAAAATACCGATAATACCGGTATTTTTCGGGTAAATACCGGTAAAAATACCGCCGAAAAATCAGGCAGTTTACTGGTAATTCGGTATATCGGTATACCGGCATTGCATTCCCTAATGATGACCTAAAATGAATAAAAAAATCGATTTATTCAAATTCTTCAAAATTTCAATTTTTAACTTTCCGAGTAATTTGCTATATTTTTAATGCACAAGTCCAAACCAAAATTTGTGTGTGTATAACGGTGTAATTGTATTTTGACCTTGAATTTGAAGTAAAGAGCGGGCTCGTCCAGAATTTAAACCCGGGACCTCCTGCACCCTAAGCGGAAATCATAGCCCTACACGAGCCACGTGTTCTACCCAGATCTTGTTTGTGTTGGATATAAATTTATGAGTGCTTATTAACTTCCCGTAGGGTAAGTTATAGTAATCGTCCAAAAATCGGAATTGTAAATTTTTACATTTCTCGACGTTTTGAAGGTTTCTGAACATTTTGGCATACTTCAAAAAAAATGGATGTGTGTGTGTGTGTGTGTGTGTGTGTGTTTTGTATGTCCGCGTTTTTTCGTCCACGTTTTCGGGCGCACGGATCAACCGATTTGAATGGATTAAAAAACATTCGATTCCTATTTATAGGGAGATGTGCTGATTAGTTTTTGGCAAAGGCAGGTCTAGCCGTTACGGAGATATGGAGCAAAGAGTGCAAAAATAGAAAGCGAGTTTTTAAGAGAACGGATCAACCGATTTGAATGGTTTAAAAAACATTCGATTCCTATTGATAGGGAGATGTGCTGATTAGTTTTTGGCAAAGGTAAGCCCAGAGGTTTCGGAGATACAGAGCTAAATTTAAAAAAAATGGCTGTTTTTGAGAGAACTAAGCGTCCGATTTAAATGATTCAAAGAACTTTCTGCTTTTTTCAACAAAATAATTGATTTTGGAAAAAAAAAAATTATTTCTAATTTTTTTTTCAAAAAAATTTTTTTGTAATTTTCGATTAAAAATTCAAGAAATCACCCAAGCTAAGAACAGTCTAAGCGCCACTCTGGTACAAATGTTTACCCAAGTGCGTTTAGACTGTTTGTGTACTGGAGCACTTTTCCAATTTTGTGAAAATTATTGAAAAATGTGAAAATGCCGCCAAGCTGAGCACAGTATAAGTGAAAATGTCGCACAGAATTATTTGCAAATGCGTTTAGACTGTGACTATGCGGGAGCACTTTTTCAATTTTGTGTAAATTTGATTCGAAATGAAATGACGATTGTTAATGTTCTGGAGATGATAAATTGATTTATTTATAATTAACTTTCCATAGGGTAAGTAATCGCAAAAAAATCGAAAATGAAAATTTTTATATATCTTCACGTTTCAGAGGTTTCTGAATATGTTGGCATACCTTGGAGAAAATTGATGTATGTGTGTGTGTGTGTGCGTGCATGTGTGTGTGTTCGGATACAAATTTTCGTCGACGATTTCGGGAACACGGATGAAGCAATTTGAATAATTCAAAAAACATTCTAGCCGTTCCGAAGATATGGGGCAAAAAGGGCTAAAAACGGTAACTCAGTTTTTAAGAGAACGGAGCGTCCGATTTGTATAGTTCAAAAAACATTTTACTTCTGTTAACAAGATGAAGATTTGATCAAATTTTCATGAAGATAGGACTAGCGGTTTCGGAGATCTAGTAAAAAAAACTAAAAAAAATAACATTTGGCGGTCAACAATAATCATTAGACATTAGACATATGCATATCAAATTATCAGATATTTTAACAATAAGTATAAGTTTTGTTTACATTCCTATGGGTTCCGTACTATTGTTTTTCCGTTAGACAGCGACGCGGCGCTTACGCGCTTCTATATTTCGTCTCTATGCAGTTAAAGCAGTACGATTGCTTTGAAAAAAAGTTCAGATCTTCCAAAATATATCAAAATGAAGATAACATTTTTTCCAAAAAAAAATTTTTATAAAAAAAATTATTTAAAATTTTTAAAAAAAAATGTTTTTTTTTTCAAAAAAAAGTAATTTTTTGTCCGATTTAAAATTTCTAAAAAATCTTATTTTTTTGAAGTGAAATTTTTTCAAAAATGTTAATTGTTTTTAAAAAAATAATAATTTTTGGCACGGGAAGTTCCAGCAATTTGCCTTAAGGCACGATGCCTTAATTGCCTTAAGACAGAATTCCACTTACAGCTAGTTACATTGGGCGACGAGCGTGCTCTACAAATAACTTATGTGTATGTTTAGAAGAAACTTGTTCAATTTTTTTTTAAATTTGATCTTTTTGAATTTTTTTCAAAGTTTTCAATTTTTTTTAAAAGTTCGAAATTTTTGGAATTTCTGAAAAAATTGTTTTTTTTAAATTTTTTGAGAATTTGAAAATTATTGAAAATATCTTATTTTTTTTGAAAATTTCGAAACATTCTCAAATTTTAGTAAAAAATTGTTTTTTTTTTAATTTTGATATTATCGAAATTTTGAATATGATGAAAAATTTCGAAAATTTGAGTTTTTGAAACTTTAAATTTTTTTTTGAAAATTTTGAATTTTTTTTTGAAAATTTTCGAAACTCCGTAATTTTTTGTGAAATCATTTTTTGCACAACTTCTACACAAACAAAAGGTTTTTTCAATCAATCTAATCGGATGATCCGCTTCCTCAAAAACTGCATAATCAATTTTACATCCTTTGCGCTCCATACCTCCGGAACGGCAAGATATGCCTTTTGCAAAAACGTCTGGCGATCGAGTACGACCGAATGTTTTTTCAATAATATAAATCGGTTATTCCATACTGTTAAAAATGTCGAGGTCATTTGTTTGAACCATATAAATAAACTTCAAAATTAAAATCTTGGTACGGAACCCAAAAAAATGACACAAATTGTGTACACATTATTAAAATATCTATTAAATATCTGACAATTTGATTATGTCCAACGAACTCTTTTAACCGCCAAATGGCATTTTTTAAACTTCTTTTTATTGAGAGTTTGTAACCGCTGGACCTGTCTTTCCCAAAATTTAAACAGTTCTTCATTTAGCCAATACTAATAGAATGTTTTATGAATTATTCAAATCGGAAATCGGAAGCTCTCTCAAAAACTGAATTACGATTTTTGGCTCTTTTTGTCCCGTAAACGGCAAGACCTGCCTTTGTCACAAACTTATCAGCACGTCTCCTTATCAATACAAATAGAGTGTTTTTTAAATTATTCAAATTGATTATTCCATACTTTCTAAAATGTCGAGAACAATTGTTAGAATCATATACGTGAATTTTTAAATTAAAAATCTTGGTACACAAAAATTGTGTACACATTATTAAAATCTATGTAAAATACATGATAATTTGATGTGCATATGTCTAATAAACTGTTTTGACCGCCAAATGGCATTTTTTTGCACTTCCAAAAATTTGAACAGTTCTTCGTTTAGTCAGTATAAGTAAAATGTTTTTTGAATTACTCAAGTCGAACGTTTCGTTCTCTCAAAAACTGATTTATTATTTTCGTTTTTTTACCCCGTATCTCCGAAACAGCTAAACCTGCCTATGCTAAAAACTAATAAGTACGTCTCCTCATCAATACGAATGGTTGATCCGTGTTCCTGAAATCGTCGATGAAAATTTGTATCCGCACAAACACACACACGCACATACATACACCAGATATTTTCCTGGTTGCCTACAATGTCTGCTTGGCAACCGGCTTTTTTTTTACGGTCTGGAAGCGGCAAAGATTGGTCCTAATAGATAAAGGTAAAGGAACCCCTAGAACACCATCGTCGTTTAAACCACTCTGCATGTTAGACATTGCCGGAAAATTGCTCGAGAAGCTCATTTCGGCTTTCAAAAAGAGCGATCGACAATCGGTGCGATTCTGAAAGTAACGGAAACGGCAAGAGAACATGGCCAGGTAGTCTTTTAAAGCCCGTAAGGTGTGTCCTCTTCTTACATTCGACATTAACGTCTTTAACAGTGCGAATTTGGAGGATATTTTAAACGCCTTCTTCAGAGCATAATTTTGACGTAAAGCCAGAAAATCTAGGATTGATAGATGACTACCTCGATGAGAGAAAGTTGATAGTGAAAACGACGGAAGGTCCAAGAACACGATGTTACAGGCTCAATTTTGGGAGCCGATTTATGGAACTCTGTCTACAACGAGCTCATGGAGATCCATTTTCTGAAGCAGGTGGAGCTCACGGGCTTTGCGGGCGACGTCGCAGGTACGATTGTAGCAGACAACACTGAGGAGGCAGAAACACTCTTTCGAAAGACCGTCGATACCATAGAGACCTGATTTGAAAAACACGAGATGGTTGTCTTGATTCGACAAAAATGTTGCGGGTAATGATAGATGAGAAGCTCTTCTTCCGGGTACACCTCGATAGTGCATGCTTAAAAGCCAACAAGATGGTATTCAAATTGTCAAAGATTATGGTCAACTGCATAAACCTAAAAACGACGAGTACTGCTATACGGAGTGGAGATATTAGCGGATATATCCTCAAACGGCGCTAAAGAGCGGCAGTGTGAAGACGAGGAGCTGTGAGAGTTAGGTGTCTATGGTATCGTCAGGTCTCCATGGAATCGTCTGTGCCTATCGCACGGTCTCAGAAGCAGCTGTGCTGGTAATAGCAGAAATCACATCGATTGACTTGCTAGCATTCGAGAGAGTGAAACTCTAAGACGCTAAAATAAGTAGCGACAATTCCAAAGAAACAAGGTTGAGAATAAAAAAGAAAACGTTACTAGAGTGGCAAAATCGGCGGTCGCCAGGAGCAACGGGCGGATGGACGGCGCGCCTGATGCCGGACATTAGCGCCTGGTTCTCTTGATAGTATTGGGACACAGATTTCTTTCTGACCCAGCTGCTGACAGGACATAGACAGTTTAATGACCATCTTTTTAAGATTGGCTTGCATAGCACGCCAATGTGTAAATACTGTCCGGCAAGACTATAAAAACAACACCGCAAACATTATAGGCACGAGGCTCACCCCCTCAAGCCTTGTGACCTACACGATGAAACAAGAAGAAAACTTGTTAGCTGTAGCAGCTTATGCACAGCAACTTTTGAAAGATAAAACCGGAGAAAAGCACTAGTAGTCGGAAGCAGGCGTTGCAAGGCGCAGCACGGACTGGATCATGTTGGACTGGATTGGAACATGCTAACGCAGTCCTCTCCGTACCATCTGCGGGGAGAAGGAAGAGGAGTGTTTTTTTAGTGGGTAAAAATCACCACACTACTGTTCATCGTTATCTGCTGTAGAATGGACAACGGAGTATCAACGATGGCAATGACTTATAATAATTTTCTTTGCATCTCTATAAAAAAAACACAGGCACACACATATATACATCCATTTTTTCTAAGGTATGCCAAAATGTTTAGAAGGTTTTGACACGTAAAAATATATAAAAAATTTTATTTTAGATTTTTTGCGATTACTATAACTTACCATACGAAAAGTTAATAAATTGTGCTCAAATTTAAATGAAAGTCTGCACCCCAAGCGGTCATTATTTCCTAGACCAACGAGCCACGGGTTCTACCCAGTGCGTGTCTGTGTTGGATCCAATGTAAAACATTTTAGTAAATAATATGTGCTCGAATTTAAAGAAAAGTCCGGGTTCGTCCGGGATTTAAACCCGGGACCTGCCGCACTTTAAGCAGTATTCATATCCCTAGACCAACGTGCCACAGGTTCTTGTGCGTGTTTGTGTTGCATCCAATGTACAACATTGTAGTAATTAATATGTGCTCGAGTTTAAAGAAAAGTCCAGGTTCGTCCGGGATTTGAACTTGGAGTCTACCTAATGCGTGTTTGTGTTGGGTCCAATGTACAGCATTGTAGTAAATAATATGTGCTGGGCTCGTCCGGGATTTCAACCCGGACCTCCCGCGCTGTAAACGGAAATCATACACCTAGACCAACGATCCACTGGTTCTACCCAGTGCGTGCTTGGGTCGGATCCAATAAACAACATTGTAGTAAATGATATGTGCTCGCTCCAATTTACAACATTGTAGTAAATAATATGCGCTCGAATTTAAAAAAATGTCCGTGCTCGTGCGGGATTTGAACCCGGAACCTCCCGCACCCAAAGCGGAAATTATACACCTAGACCAACGAGCTGTTGGTTTTACCCAGTGCATGTTTGTGTTGGAACTAATGTACAACATTGTGGAAAATAATATGTCCTCGATCCAATATACAACATTGTAGTAACGCAGTAAACACCATGTGACGTGAGCGTCGGCAGCAATCTGAAATCCACAAAGATTCCTTCGGCGCTGTGACACCCATGTATAATCAATGTGGACTTCAGATTGCTACCGCAGCCCGGTGTTTAGTGGTTAATAATATATGAACTTATTCCAAGAAATGTCCGGGCTCGTTCAGGATTTGAACCAGGACCTCCAGCACCCAAAGCTGAAATCATACCCCTATGCCAACGAACCTCGGGATTTACCCAGTGCGTGTTTGTGTTGGATCCAATAAATGACATTGTAGTAAATAATATGTGCACGAATTTAAAAAGCGGCAAATCATACCCCTAGACCGTGGTTGAATTTAAAGAGATGTTCGGGCTCATCGGAGATTTGAACTATCGCACTCAAAGCGGAAATCATACCCCATACCTCGCATTTGTGTTGGATCCAATAAACAACATTGTAGTAAATACTATGTGCTCGAATTTAAAGAAAAGTCCGGGATTTGAATACCGGACCTCCCGCATCCTAAGCGGAAATCATAAACCTAGACCAACGAGCCACGAGTTCTACCCAGTTCGTGTTTGTGTTGGATCCAATGTACATCATTGTAGTAAATAATATATCCTCGATTCATTATACAACATTGTAGTAAATAATATGTGCTCGAATTTATTGAAATGTCCGGGCTCGTCCTGGATTTGAACCAAATCCAGGATCTCCCGCACCCAAACCGGAAATCACACCCCCTTAGACCAACGAGCCAATGGTTGTACCCAGTGCGTGTTTGTATTACATCCAATAAACAATATTGTAGTAAATAATATGTACACGAATTTAAAGAAATGTCCGAGCTCGTCCGGGATTTGAACCCGGAACCTCCAGCACCTTAACCGGAAATCATGCCCCTAGAGTTAGACCAATGAACCACGGGTTCTAATCAGTGCGTGTTTGTGTTGGATCCAATGTACTTCAATGTATTGAAGTAAATAATATGTGCTCAAAGTTAAAGAAAAGTCCGGGCTCGTCCGGGATTTGAACCCGGGACATCCCGTATCCTAAGCATATGATTTGCCACTTACGTTTTATTATATAAAATTTACATAAAATATTCTAAATTACATTGACGTTCACAGAGATTAGCAAATGATTGAAAAGATGAATTTTAAAACTTATACATTTTGGAGAGTAGATTTGAAGATGTTGCAGCTCGGCGGCCGACGGCAGACTGCCTGTCTTAATGTTTTAATAATTTAAATTAAACTAAAATGCTTAGTTAACATAATTACAAAGATCTTTTTAAAAGGATTGTTCACGTGTAAAATATTGCTGAATTTTCTAGATGCATTTGTATGAGTAAATTA
>NW_020539727.1:1111047-1134749 GCF_003426905.1 Ctenocephalides felis
TAATCTGTTTGTGAAAACAACGGCGCCGTGGCTTAGATGGTTAAAGCGCTTGTCTAGTAAACAGGAGATCGTGAGTTCGAATCTCGCCGAAGCCTTGGATTTGATTTTTTTCTGTTCTAAAGGAGCCTTGATTCTTGAGGTTTTCACAAGAGATTTTCTTCAAAATACTGTCGTTAACTTGAGTAAATCTGTTTGTGAAAACAACGGCGCCTTGATTCTTGAGATTTTTCTCAAAATTATTGTCGTTAACTTGAATAAATCTGTGTGTCAAAACAACGGCGCCTTGGTTTAGTTGGTTAAAGCGCCTGTCTAGTAAACAGGAGATCATGAGTTCGAATCTCGCCGGAGCCTTGGATTTGATTTTTTTCTATTCTGTCCTAACGGAACCTTGATTCTTGAGATTTTGACAAGATTTTTCTCAAATTATTTTCGTTAACTTGAGTAAATCTGTTTGTCAAAGCAACGGCACCGTGGCTTAGTTGGTTAAAGCGCCTGTATAGTAAACAGGAGATCGTGAGTTCGAATCTCGCCGGAGCCTTGAATTTGATTTTTGTCTGTTCTAAAGGAGCCTTGATTCTTGAGATTTTCACAAGATTTTTCTCAAAATATTGTCGTTAACTTGAGAAAATCTGTTTGTGAAAACAACGGCGCCTTGATTCTTGAGATTTTTCTCAAAATTATTGTCGTTACCTTGAATAAATCTGTTTGTCAAAACAACGGCGCCTTGGCTTAGTTGGTTAAAGCGCCTCTCTAGTAAACAGGAGATCCTGAGTTCGAATCTCGCCGGAGCCTTGGATTTGATTTTTTTCTATTCTGTCCTAACGGAACCTTGATTCTTGAGATTTTGACAAGATTTTTCTCAAAATATTGTCGTTAACTTGAGTAAATCTGTTTGTGAAAACAACGGCGCCGTGGCTTAGTTGGTTAAAGCGCCTCTCTAGTAAACAGGAGATCCTGAGTTCGAATCTCGCCGGAGCCTTGGATTTGATTTTTTTCTGTTCTGTCCTAAAGGAGCCTTGATTCTTGAGATTTTCACAAGAGATTTTCCTCAAAATATTGTCGTTAACTTGAGTATATCTGTTTGTGAAAACAACGGCGCCGTGGCTTAGTTGGTTAAAGCGCCTGTCTAGTAAACAGGAGATCGTGAGTTCGAATCTCGCCGGAGCCTAGGATTAGATTTTTTTCTATTCTAATGGAGCCTTATTCTAGAGAATTTCACAAGAGATTTTCTTCAAAATATTGTCGTTAACTTGAGTAAATCTGTTTGTGAAAACAACAGCGCCGTGGCTTAGTTGGTTAAAGCGCCTGTCTAGTAAACAGGAGATCGAATCTCGCCGGGGCCTTGGATTTGATTTTTTTCTGTTCTAAAGGAGCCTTGATTCTTGAGATTTTCACAAGATTTTCCTCAAAATATTGTCGTTAACTAGAGTAAATTTGTTTGTGGAAACAACGGCGCCGTGGCTTAGTTGGTTGAGGTGTCTGTCTAGTAAACAGAAGATCGTGAGTTCGAATCTTGCCGCGGCCTTGAATTTGATTTTTTTCTGTTCTAAAGAAGCCTTGATTCTTGAGATTTTTACAAGAGATTTTCCTCAAAATTATTGTCGTTAACTTGGGTAAATCTGTTTGTCCGTAAACCAACGGCGACGTTTGTCTGTTCAAGCCTTGATTCTTTAGATTTTCACAAGAGATTTTCCTCAAAATATTGTCGTTAACTTGAGTAAATCTGTTTGTGAAAACAACGGCGCCGTGGCTTAGTTGGTTAAAGCGCCTGTATAGTAAACAGGAGATCGTGAGTTCGAATCTCGCCGGAGCCTTGGATTTGATTTTTGTCTGTTCTAAAGGAGCCTTGATTCTTGAGATTTTCACAAGAGATTTTCCTCAAGATATTGTCCTTAACTTGAGTAAATCTGTTTGCGAAAACAACGGCGCCGTGGCTTAGTTGGTTAAAGCGCCTGTCTAGTAAACAGGAGATCGTGAGTTCGAATCTCGCCGGAGCCTTGGGTTTGATTCTTGTCTGTTCTAAAGGAGCCTTGATTCTTGAGATTTTCACAAGAGATTGTTGTTAACTTGAGTTAATCTGTTTGTGAAAACAACGGCGCCGTGGCTTAGGTGGTTAAAGCGCTTGTCTAGTAAACAGGAGATCGTGAGTTCGAATCTCGCCGGAGCCTTGGATTTGATTTTTTTCTGTTCTAAAGGAGCCTTGATTCTTGAGGTTTTCACAAAAGATTGTCGTTAACTTGAGTAAATCTGTTTGTGAAAACAACAGCGCCGTGGCTTAGTTGGTTAAAGCGCCTGTCTAGTAAACAGGAGATCGTGCGTTCGAATCTCGCCGGAGCCATGGATTTGATTTTTTTCTGTTCTAAAGGAGCCTTGATTCTTGAGATTTTCAAAAGAGATTTTCTTCAAAATATTGTCGTTAACTTGAGTAAATCTGTTTGTGAAAACAACGGCGCCGTGGCTTAGTTGGTTAAAGCGCCTGTCTAGTAAACAGAAGATCGTGAGTTCGAATTTCGCCAGAGCCTTGGATTTGATTTTTTTTCTGTTCTAAAGCAGACTTGATTCTTGAGATTTTCACGAAAGATTTTTCTCAAAATATTGTCTTAACTAGAGTAAATCTGTTTGTGAAAACAACGGCGCCATGTCTTAGTTGGTTGAGGCGCCTGTGTAGTAAACAGAAGATCGTGAGTTCGAATCTTGCCGGAGCCTTGGATTTGATTTTTTTCTGTTCTAAAGGAGCCTTGATTCTTGAGATTTTTCTCAAAATTATTGTTGTTAACTTGAATAAATCTGTTTGTCAAAACAACGGCGCCTTGGCTTAGTTGGTTAAAGCGCCTGTCTAGTAAACAGGAGATCATGAGTTCGAATCTCGCCGGAGCCTTGGATTTGATTTTTTTCTATTCTGTCCTAACGGAACCTTGATTCTTGAGATTTTCACAAGATTTTTCTCAAAATATTGTCGTTAACTTGAGTAAATCTGTTTGTGAAAACAACGGCGCCGTGGCTTAGTTGGTTAAAGCGCCTGTCTAGTAAACAGGAGATCGTGAGTTCGAATCTCGCCGGAGCCTTGGATTTGATTTTTGTCTGTTCTAAAGGAGCCTTGATTCTTGAGATTTTCACAAGAGATTTTCCTCAAGATATTGTCCTTAACTTGAGTAAATCTGTTTGTGAAAACAACGGCGCCGTGGCTTAGTTGGTTAAAGCGCCTGTCTAGTAAACAGGAGATCGTGAGTTCGAATCTCGCCGGAGCCTTGGATTTGATTTTTGTCTGTTCTAAAGGAGCCTTGATTCTTGAGATTTTCACAAGAGATTGTCGTTAACTTGAGTTAATCTGTTTGTGAAAACAACGGCGCCGTGGCTTAGATGGTTAAAGCGCTTGTCTAGTAAACAGGAGATCGTGAGTTCGAATCTCGCCGGAGCCTTGGATTTGATTTTTTTCTGTTCTAAAGGAGCCTTGATTCTTGAGGTTTTCACAAGAGATTTTCTTCAAAATACTGTCGTTAACTTGAGTAAATCTGTTTGTGAAAACAACAGCGCCGTGGCTTAGTTGGTTAAAGCGCCTGTCTAGTAAACAGGAGATCGTGAGTTCGAATCTCGCCGGAGCCTTGGATTTGATTTTTTTCTGTTCTAAAGGAGCCTTGATTCTTGAGGTTTTCACAAGAGATTTTCTTCAAAATACTGTCGTTAACTTGAGTAAATCTGTTTGTGAAAACAACGGCGCCGTGGCTTAGTTGGTTAAAGCGCCTGTCTAGTAAACAGGAGATCGTGAGTTCGAATCTCGCCGGAGCCTTGGATTTGATTTTTTTCTGTTTAAAGGAGCCTTGATTCTTGAGATTTTCAAAAGAGATTTTCTTCAAAATATTGTCGTTAACTTGAGTAAATCTGTTTGTGAAAACAGCGGCACCGTGGCTTAGTTGGTTAAAGCGCCTGTCTAGTAAACAGAAGATCGTGAGTTCGAATCTCGTCAGAGCCTTGGATTTGATTTTTTTCTGTTCTAAAGCAGACTTGATTCTTGAGATTTTCACAAGAGATTTTTTTCAAAATATTGTCGGTAACTAGAGTAAATCTGTTTGTGAAACAACGGCGCCATGTCTTAGTTGGTTGAGGCGCCTGTCTAGTAAACAGAAGATCGTGAGTTCGAATCTTGCCGGAGCCTTGGATTTGATTTTTTCTGTTCTAAAGGAGCCTTGATTCTTGAGATTTTTACAAAAGATTTTTCTCAAAATTATTGTCGTTAACTTGAATAAATCTGTTTGTCAAAACAACGGCGCCTTGGCTTAGTTGGTTAAAGCGCCTGTCTAGTAAACAGGAGATCATGAGTTCGAATCTCGCCGGAGCCTTGGATTTGATTTTTTTCTATTCTGTCCTAACGGAACCTTGATTCTTGAGATTTTCACAAGATTTTTCTCAAAATATTGTCGTTAACTTGAGTATATCTATTTGTAAAAACAACGGCGCTGTGGCTTAGTTGGTTAAAGCGCCTGTCTAGTAAACAGGAGATCGTGCGTTCGAATCTCGCCGGAGCCATGGATTTGATTTTTTTCTGTTCTAAAGGAGCCTTGATTCTTGAGATTTTCAAAAGAGATTTTCTTCAAAATATTGTCGTTAACTTGAGTAAATCTGTTTGTGAAAACAACGGCGCCGTGGCTTAGTTGGTTAAAGCGCCTGTCTAGTAAACAGAAGATCGTGAGTTCGAATTTCGCCAGAGCCTTGGATTTGATTTTTTTTCTGTTCTAAAGCAGACTTGATTCTTGAGATTTTCACAAAAGATTTTTCTCAAAATATTGTCTTAACTAGAGTAAATCTGTTTGTGAAAACAACGGCGCCACGTCTTAGTTGGTTGAGGCGCCTGTGTAGTAAACAGAAGATCGTGAGTTCGAATCTTGCCGGAGCCTTGGATTTGATTTTTTTCTGTTCTAAAGGAGCCTTGATTCTTGAGATTTTTCTCAAAATTATTGTTGTTAACTTGAATAAATCTGTTTGTCAAAACAACGGCGCCTTGGCTTAGTTGGTTAAAGCGCCTGTCTAGTAAACAGGAGATCATGAGTTCGAATCTCGCCGGAGCCTTGGATTTGATTTTTTTCTATTCTGTCCTAACGGAACCTTGATTCTTGAGATTTTCACAAGATTTTTCTCAAAATATTGTCGTTAACTTGAGTAAATCTGTTTGTGAAAACAACGGCGCCGTGGCTTAGTTGGTTAAAGCGCCTGTCTAGTAAACAGGAGATCGTGAGTTCGAATCTCGCCGGAGCCTTGGATTTGATTTTTTTCTGTTCTGTCCTAAAGGAGCCTTGATTCTTGAGACTTTCACAAGAGATTTTCCTCAAAATATTATCGTTAACTTGAGTATATCTGTTTGTGAAAACAACGGCGCCGTGGCTTAGTTGGTTAAAGCGCCTGTCTAGTAAACAGGAGATCGTGAGTTCGAATCTCGCCGGAGCCTAAGATTAGATTTTTTTCTATTCTAATGGAGCCTTGATTCTTGAGATTTTCACAAGAGATTTTCCTCAAAATATTGTCGTTAACTTGAGTAAATCTGTTTGAGAAGACAACAGCGCCGTGGCTTAGTTGGTTAAAGCGCCTGTCTAGTGAACAGGAGATTGTGAGTTCGAATCTCGCCAGAGCCTTGAATTTGATTTTTTTTGTTCTTAAGGAGCCTTGATTCTTGAGGTTTTCACAAGAGATTTTCCTCAAAATTATTGTCGTTAACTTGAGTAAATCTGTTTGTCAAAGGAACGGCGCCGTGGCTTAGTTGGTTAAAGCGCCTGTATAGTAAACAGGAGATCGTTAGTTCGAATCTCGCCGGAGCCTTGGATTTGATTTTTGTCTGTTCTAAAGGAGCCTTGATTCTTGAGATTTTCACAAGAGATTTTCCTCAAGATATTGTCCTTAACTTGAGTAAATCTGTTTGTGAAAACAACGGAGCCGTGGCTTAGTTGGTTAAAGCGCCTGTCTAGTAAACAGGAGATCGTGAGTTCGAATCTCGCCGGAGCCTTGGATTTGATTTTTGTCTGTTCTAGAGGAGCCTTGCTTCTTGAGATTTTCACAAGAGATTGTCGTTAACTTGAGTTAATCTGTTTGTGAAAACAACGGCGCCGTGGCTTAGGTGGTTAAAGCGCTTGTCTAGTAAACAGGAGATCGTGAGTTCGAATCTCGCCGGAGCCTTGGATTTGATTTTTTTCTGTTCTAAAGGAGCCTTGATTCTGGAGGTTTTCACAAGAGATTTTCTTCAAAATACTGTCGTTAACTTGAGTAAATCTGTTTGTGAAAACAACAGCGCCGTGGCTTAGTTGGTTAAAGCGCCTGTCTAGTAAACAGGAGATCGTGAGTTCGAATCTCGCCGGAGCCTTGGATTTGATTTTTTTCTGTTCTAAAGGAGCCTTGATTCTTGAGGTTTTCACAAGAGATTTTCTTCAGAATACTGTCGTTAACTTGAGTAAATCTGTTTGTGAAAACAACGGCGCCGTGGCTTAGTTGGTTAAAGCGCCTGTCTAGTAAACAGGAGATCGTGAGTTCGAATCTCGCCGGAGCCTTGGATTTGATTTTTTTCTGTTCTAAAGGAGCCTTGATTCTTGAGATTTTCAAAAGAGATTTTCTTCAAAATATTGTCGTTAACTTGAGTAAATCTGTTTGTGAAAACAGCGGCACCGTGGCTTAGTTGGTTAAAGCGCCTGTCTAGTAAACAGAAGATCGTGAGTTCGAATCTCGTCAGAGCCTTGGATTTGATTTTTTTCTGTTCTAAAGCAGACTTGATTCTTGAGATTTTCACAAGAGATTTTTCTCAAAATATTGTCGGTAACTAGAGTAAATCTGTTTGTGAAAACAACGGCGCCATGTCTTAGTTGGTTGAGGCGCCTGTCTAGTAAACAGAAGATCGTGAGTTCGAATCTTGCCGGAGCCTTGGATTTGATTTTTTTCTGTTCTAAAGGAGCCTTGATTCTTGAGATTTTTACAAAAGATTTTTCTCAAAATTATTGTCGTTAACTTGAATAAATCTGTTTGTCAAAACAACGGCGCCTTGGCTTAGTTGGTTAAAGCGCCTGTCTAGTAAACAGGAGATCATGAGTTCGAATCTCGCCGGAGCCTTGGATTTGATTTTTTTCTATTCTGTCCTAACGGAACCTTGATTCTTGAGATTTTCACAAGATTTTTCTCAAAATATTGTCGTTAACTTGAGTATATCTATTTGTAAAAACAACGGCGCTGTGGCTTAGTTGGTTAAAGCGCCTGTCTAGTAAACAGGAGATCGTGAGTTCGAATCTCGCCGGAGCCTTGGATTTGATTTTTTTCTGTTCTAAAGGAGCCTTGATTCTTGAGATTTTCACAAGAGATTTTCTTCAAAATATTGTCGTTAACTTGAGTAAATCTGTTTGTGAAAACAACGGCGCCGTGGCTTAGTTGGTTAAAGCGCCTGTCTAGTAAACAGGAGATCGTGAGTTCGAATCTCGCCGGAGCCTTTTATTTGATGTTTTTCTGTTTTAAAGGAGCCTTGATTCTTGAGATTTTCAAAAGAGATTTTCTTCAAAATATTATCGTTAACTTGAGTAAATCTGTTTGTAAAAACAACCGCACCGTGGCTCAGTTGGTTAAAGCGCCTGTCTAATAAACAGAAGATCGTGAGTTCGAATCTCGCCAGAGCCATGGATTTGATTTTTTTCTGTTCTAAAGCAGATTTGATTCTTGAGATTTTCACAAGAGATTTTTCTCAAAATATTCTCTCAGTCGATCGTGAGTTCGAATCTCGGCGGAGCATTGGATTTCATTTTTCTTCTGTTCTAAAGGAGCTTTGATTCTTGAGATTTTCACTAGAGATTTTGCTCAAAATATTGTCGTTAATTTAAATTATTAAAACATTAAAACAGGTCAGTCTGCCGCCGAGGTGGCATCATTTTCAAATGTAATCTCCAAAATGTATAAGTTTAAAATTCATTTTTTCAATCATTTGCTAATATTCTGTGAACGCCAATGTAATTTAGAATATTTGTTGTGCTATAATCTAAAAATTAAATTAGTATTATGTTGGACATTAATGAATTAAAATATATTTTTTCGCAAGATTATTAAACTTCATTGAAATATTATATTTTTTTTCCCAATAATTTACTCATACAAATGCATCTAGAAAATTCAGCAATATTTTACACGTGAACAATCCTTTTAAAAAGATCTTTGTAATTATGTTTAACTAAGCATTTTAGTTTAATTTAAATTATTAAAACATTAAAACAGGTCAGTCTGCCGTCGGCCGCCGAGCTGGCAACATCTTCAAATCTAATCTCCAAAATGTATAAGTTTAAAATTCATCTTTTCAATCATTTGCTAATCTTCTGTGAACGCCAATGTAATTTAGAATATTTTATGTAAATTTTATATAATAAACGTAAGTGGCAAATCATGTGCTTAGGATACGGGATGTCCCGGGTTCAAATCCCGGACGAGCCCGGACTTTTCTTTAACTTTTAGCACATATTATTTACTTCAATACATTCAAGTACATTGGATCCAACACAAACACGCACTGATTAGAACCCGTGGTTCGTTGGTCTAACTCTAGGGGTATGATTTCCGGTTAAGGTGCTGGAGGTTCCGGGTTCAAATCCCGGACGAGCTCGGACATTTCTTTAAATTCGTGTACATATTATTTACTACAATATTGTTTATTGGATGTAACACAAACACGCACTGGGTACAACTAGTGTTAGAAGTATCGAGGCAAAAGATCGATATTGAGTACTTTGAAAAGTATCTAATCAAAATATCGATGCCAAAAAAATATCGTGGTGAAAGTATCGATAGAACTCAATATCGAATTTGGAGTACTTTTCATAAAAATCAAACATAAGTGCAAGAAAGATTTAAAACTCATTAAATATCATATCACAATATTAGAATGAATTCTATTGCTTATAATCTGATGTGTTAAATCAGAATCATTTTCAATATTGTAAAATTTTAACAGTAATTTTTCAATACTAATTTCAAATTCTATAATTTTTCAAAAAAAAGACAAGTTATAATAGTTGATTATTTTTGATTAAAACAATATAATAGTCTGATACTATATTCAAAAAGCAATACTTTTTAAGTATTTTTAAACACAATCATATTTTTAATATTTTTCAGTGCAAACAATTGCCACAAGAACCAAATTAATTTATTATTTTCTAAAAGTTTTTTGCCCACTATACTAAAGAAAGTATTCTTTAGTTTTGTTGTCATTCATTCAGAAAAGGTCAGTTGAAATCCGATTCCTAAAATATGTTCATAATGTGCACAAACTGAAAACGAGACATTTTAAGATTCACGTACCACAAAGAAAATATTGCTTTTCTGTTCTTTTTTAAATTGTTTATTTAATTTTTAATTTACAAGTACTTTACTTCAACTTACAATTCACATACTTTTAGAAAGAAAAATAATAACGCATTGAAATCGATGAGTATTATCATTTGAAATAATTATATTTCGATTCTTTTTTACGCAAAATACTAATATATTGAAATTGATGAATATTATTATTTGAAATAATTATATTTCGATTCTTTTTTACGCAAAATACTATTATATTGAAATTGATGAATATTATTATTTGAAATAATTATATTTCGATTCTTTTTTACGCAAAATACTATTATATTGAAATTGATGAATATTATTATTTGAAATAATTATATTTCGATTCTTTGTTACGCAAAATACTAATATATTGAAATTGATGAATATTATTATTTGAAATAATCATACTTCGATTGTTGAATATGTTTTTATAAAACATTTTGGTACTTTAAAAAGGCGTTTCATTTTACAAAAGAGTAATAAATAAACATCTTTAGTTATTAGTGTGGTCATATCCATTTTGGGTTTTTGAGCAATAAATTCTGAGACTAATGACCCTTCGGGATCATTTTTTGACACTTCTCTGAACAATTATGACCACCTAGAGAGACTATTGCATTGCATTCGGCAAAATGGTTGGTTTTCATAGTTGGTCGATAAGCGGGGTTCATAGATTACGCTGTCGATTCTTTTTGAGTACTATCGACGTAAAAGATCGATATTGGCAAATATATCGAGCTAAAAAATCGATACCAAAAGTACTCACTATCGACCGCGAAGTATCGATATTTACTCAGTACTCGATATTTCGATCTAACACTAGGTACAACCATTGGCTCGTTGGTCTAGGCTAGGGGGTGTGATTTCCGGTTTGGGTGCGGGAGATCCTGGATTTGGTTCAAATCCAGGACGAACCCGGACATTTCAATAAATTCGAGCACATATTATTTACTACAATGTTGTATAATGAATCGAGGATATATTATTTACTACAATGTTGTAAATTGGAGCGAGCACATATCATTTACTACAATGTTGTTTATTGGATCCGACCCAAGCACGCACTGGGTAGAACCAGTGGATCGTTGGTCTAGGTGTATGATTTCCGTTTACAGCGCGGGAGGTCCGGGTTGAAATCCCGGACGAGCCCAGCACATATTATTTACTACAATGTTGTACATTGGACCCAACACAAACACGCATTAGGTAGACTCCAAGATCAAATCCCGGACGAACCTGGACTTTTCTTTACTCGAGCACATATTATTTACTACAATGTTGTACATTGGATGCAACACAAACACGCACTAGAACCTGTGGCACGTTGGTCTAGGGATATGAATGCTGCTTTAAGTGCGGCAGGTCCCGGGTTTAAATCCCGGACGAACCCGGACTTTTCTTTAAATTCGAGCACTTATTATTTACTAAAATGTTTTACATTGGATCCAACACAGACACGCACTGGGTAGAACCCGTGGCTCGTTGGTCTAGGAAATAATGACCGCTTGGGGTGCAGACTTTCATTTAAATTCGAGCACAATTTATTAACTTTTCGTATGGTAAGTTATAGTAATCGCAAAAAATCTAAAATAAAATTTTTTATATATTTTTACGTGTCAAAACCTTCTAAACATTTTGGCATACCTTAGAAAAAATGGATGTATATATGTGTGTGCCTGTGTTTTTTTTATAGAGATGCAAAGAAAAATTATTATAAGTCATTGCCATCGTTGATACTTCGTTGTCCATTCTACAGCAGATAACGATGAACAGTAGTGTGGGGATTTTTACCCACTAAAAAAACACTCCTCTTCCTTCTTACTGCAGATGGTACGGCGAGGACTGCGTTAGCATGTTCCAATCCAGTCCAACATGATCCAGTCCGTGCTGCGCCTTGCAACGCCTGCTTCCGACTACTAGTGCTTTTCTCCGGTTTTATCTTTCAAAATTTGCTGTGCATAAGCTGCTACAGCTAACAAGTTTTCTTCTTGTTTCATCGTGTAGGTCACAAGGCTTGAAGGGGTGAGCCTCGTGCCTATAATGTTTGCGGTGTTGTTTTTATAGTCTTGCCACCGAGCACATTCAAGGAACGTTTGCTCAGCGTCGTCGATTTTGTCCGGACAGTATTTACACATTGGCGTGCTATGCAAGCCAATCTTAAAAAGATGGTCATTAAACTGTCTATGTCCTGTCAGCAGCTGGGTCAGAAAGAAATCTGTGTCCCAATACTATCAAGAGAACCAGGCGCTAATGTCTGGCATCAGGCGCGCCGTCCATCCGCCCGTTACTCCTGGCGACCGCCGATTTTGCCACTCTAGTAACGTTTTCTTTTTTATTCTCAACCTTGTTTCTTTGGAATTGTCGCTACTTATTTTAGCGTCTTAGAGTTTCACTCTCTCGAATGCCAGCAAGTCAATCGATGTGATTTCTGCTATTACCAGCACAGCTGCTTCTGAGACCGTGCGATAGGCACAGACGATTCCATGGAGACCTGACGATACCATAGACACCTAACTCTCACAGCTCCTCGTCTTCACACTACCGCTCTTTAGCGCCGTTTGAGGATATATCCGCTAATATCTCCACTCCGTATAGCAGTACTCGTCGTTTTTAGGTTTATGCAGTTGACCATAATCTTTGACAATTTGAATACCATCTTGTTGGCTTTTAAGCATGCACTATCGAGGTGTACCCGGAAGAAGAGCTTCTCATCTATCATTACCCGCAACATTTTTGTCGAATCAAGACAACCATCTCGTGGTTTTCAAATCAGGTCTCTATGGTATCGACGGTCTTTCGAAAGAGTATTTCTGCCTCCTCAGTGCTGTCTGCTACAATCGTACCTGCGACGTCGCCCGCAAAGCCCGTGAGCTCCACCTGCTTCAGAAAATGGATCTCCATGAGCTCGTTGTAGACAGCGTTCCATAAATCGGCTCCCAAAATTGAGCCTGTAACATCGTGTTCTTGGACCTTCCGTCGTTTTCACTATCAACTTTCTCTCATCGAGGTAGTCATCTATCAATCCTAGATTTTCTGGCTTTACGTCAAAATTATGCTCTAAAGAAGGCGTTTAAAATATCCTCCAAATTCGCACTGTTAAAGACGTTAATGTCGAATGTAAGAAGGGGACACACCTTACGGGCTTTAAAAGACTACCTGGCCATGTTCTCTTGCCGTTTCCGTTACTTTCCGAATCGCACCGATTGTCGATCGCTCTTTTTGAAAGCCGAAATGAGCTTCTCGAGCAATTTTCCGGCAATGTCTAACATGCAGAGTGGTTTAAACGACGATGGTGTTCTAGGGGTTCCTTCACCTTTATCTATTAGGACCAATCTTTGCCGCTTCCAGACCGTAAGAAAAGAGCCGGTTGCCAAGCAGGCATTGTAGGCAACCAGGAAAATATCTGGTGTATGTATGTGCGTGTGTGTGTTTGTGCGGATACAAATTTTCATCGACGATTTCAGGAACACGGATCAACCATTCGTATTGATGAGGAGACGTACTTATTAGTTTTTAGCATAGGCAGGTTTAGCTGTTTCGGAGATACGGGGTAAAAAAATGAAAATGATAAATCAGTTTTTGAGAGAACGAAACGTTCGATTTGAGTAATTCAAAAAACATTTTACTTATATTGACTAAACGAAGAACTGTTCAAATTTTTGGAAGTGCAAAAAAATGCCATTTGGCGGTCAAAACAGTTTATTAGACATATGCACATCAAATTATCATGTATTTTACATAGATTTTAATAATGTGTACACAATTTTTGTGTACCAAGATTTTTAATTTAAAAATTCACGTATATGATTCTAACAATTGTTCTCGACATTTTAGAAAGTATGGAATAATCAATTTGAATAATTTAAAAAACACTCTATTTGTATTGATAAGGAGACGTGCTGATAAGTTTGTGACAAAGGCAGGTCTTGCCGTTTACGGGACAAAAAGAGCCAAAAATCGTAATTCAGTTTTTGAGAGAGCTTCCGATTTCCGATTTGAATAATTCATAAAACATTCTATTTGTATTGGCTAAATGAAGAACTGTTTAAATTTTGAGAAAGACAGGTCCAGCGGTTACAAACTCTCAATAAAAAAAAGTTTTAAAAATGCCATTTGGCGGTTAAAAAAGTTCGTTGGACATAATCAAATTGTCAGATATTTAATAGATATTTTAATAATGTGTACACAATTTGTGTCATTTTTTTGGGTTCCGTACCAAGATTTTAATTTTGAAGTTTATTTATATGGTTCAAACAAATGACCTCGACATTTTTAACAGTATGGAATAACCGATTTATATTATTGAAATAACATTCGGTTCGTACTCGATCGCCAGACGTTTTTGCAAAAGGCACATCTTGCCGTTCCGGAGGTATGGAGCGCAAAGGATGTAAAATTGATTATGCAGTTTTTGAGGAAGCGGATCATCCGATTAGATTGATTGAAAAAACCTTTTGTTTGTGTAGACGTTGTGCAAAAAATGATTTCACAAAAAATTACGGAGTTTCGAAAATTTTCAAAAAAAAATTCAAAATTTTCAAAAAAAAATTTAAAGTTTCAAAAACTCAAATTTTCGAAATTTTTCATCATATTCAAAATTTCGAAAATATCAATAATCAATTTGAGAATGTTTCGAAATTTTCAAAAAAAATAAGATATTTTCAATAATTTTCAAATTCTCAAAAAATTTAAAAAAACGATTTTTTCAGAAATTCCAAAAATTTCAAACTTTTAAAAAAAATTGAAAACTTTGAAAAAAATTCAAAAAAATCAAATTTGAAAAAAAATTGAACAAGTTTCTTCTAAACATACACATAAGTTATTTGTAGAGCACGCTCGTCACCCAATGTAATAAGCACTCATAAATTTATATCCAACACAAACAAGATCTGGGTAGAACACGTGGCTCGTGGGTGTAGGGCTATGATTTCCGCTTAGGGTGCAGGAGGTCCCGGGTTTAAATTCTGGACGAGCCCGCTCTTTACTTCAAATTCAAGGTCAAAATACAATTACACCGTTATACACACACAAATTTTGGTTTGGACTTGTGCATTAAAAATATAGCAAATTACTCGGAAAGTTAAAAATTGAAATTTTGAAGAATTTGAATAAATCGATTTTTTTATTCATTTTAGGTCATCATTAGGGAATGCAATACCGGTATACCGATATACCCAATTACCAGTAAACTGCCTGATTTTTCGGCGGTATTTTTACCGGTATTTACCCGAAAAATACCGGTATTATCGGTATTTTTACATAAGCGCTATTTGATACATAATACACTAAAGTTTAAATTTCTCGGAACAAATTCATCTTTAAATTCCATAATCGCATAAACAGCTATATCTTCAAGTGATTCTATAGGATAAACAAATGCCAAATATTATCTCAACACGTCATTAAACTGAATATTTATTGCTTTACTAAGGGCTTCATATAGTGTTACAATAAATGGAATTGGACTGATAGGTTATGATGTTTGTTGCATCTTATGTAAAAATGTAACGGTTTTTTAAGTGATATTTGCGACAAAATATTTTATATCATACAGATTATCTCTGCGTAATCTTTATTTTTTTTCTAACTTTATGCATAATAATGATGATAATTACTAAATATTTTTCTTTTTATTACAATTATAAAATATTATTTTTCTAAAATGTTTCGAAGTTTGGATTACTATAGAAGCATCACATTGTTTTAAATAACAATACTCAACAATTATAGTAACTTATTATTTATCTCGACAAAGTATCCGATCTTAAATTAGTGTAAAAAATTATTTTTTTAAATATTGGAGATTGTGCTAATTTAACACATCGGATACAGACATTACAGTTTATTATAATAATGTAATGTGATCTTTTATGAGTTTTTGGTCTTTCTTACATATAAGTTTGTTTTTGGTGAAAAGTACTCAACATACTCGATAGTGATAATGAATTTATTAAATTGGATATAATTTTGTTAAATTATTATTTAAAAAAATAAACTTATTGTTTTATTTTATTGTTTAGTTGAATATAGTTGTAGTTGTATATGCATTTTTTTATATTAGTTCTAGTAACTTTCAATTTTGTTTACGTTTGTTTAAGATAATAAAAATCCCGGCATTCCGGTTTTAAAATGAAAAATTACCGAAATTCCGGTATTGAAATTTTTCATCGGTATTGCATTCCCTAGTCATCATTCATCGCTACTATAAATTTTTGTATATTTGAACTGAATTGTGCACAAAACACTAGGTTTTGGTACACAATTAAAATCGTTCATTTTATATATTAAAATAAAATATGAAAAAATTTATAACCGGAATCAATAGAAGAAAATGACCATTCGAAATATTCCATAAAACATTTTGATATTCAAGTATCTACCTGACGATAGATGTTTAAACAAGTCAGAGCCTGACGGCGCAACGGTGATAGTACACTTATACCACCATTGTAATGTGTGGCAAACTGAACAATTTAAAAATATTTTTTATAAAACTATAAAAAATGTAGTATAAAAATTCTATATATGTATATATAAATATATATATATATATATATATATATATATTCCAAATTATAATGTTTTTATTATTTTATGGTATAACTTTCTGTCTCATTCAAATTCCCATTTTGGACAACTAAGATATTAAGCAACAGTAAATTTTTACTTAACAATATAGATCCAAATATGTTTGCAAATGCTAACAGTGAGATTGCTGCAGTATGTTTAACATTACTGTTTAGAAAAGAAAGCCGAAGAAATAAAGTATCTTCACAGTATCTGCTGTTAGAAGTTCTTGTTCCCATTAAAAAAACTTAATTCATCAGATTCAAATTTTTACAAAGACAGTCAAGCAATTTCACTGGTTTGCTTGCAAATGATGTTTTGATTTACAAAAAATTAATAATAAAAATATGAAGATCAAAATATAATATAAACTAGTTGTTTGGTATTTAGCCTTGAGGCAAGTTACATGAACTTCCCGATATGTGTAAATAATCGATTAAAAAATAAATTAATTTATGAGTGATTATAAGTATTCCGAGTGGACTTATTACACATCATTGCAATTTCTAAAAGCAAATTTTCAAAAATCAATAATTTTAATTAATCAATAATTATAATTGAACCAGTTTCCGTAGGACTTTAATGGTTTACTATGTTCAAGACCAAGTACACTATCGTTATACCAAATAAATCGTCTAATTTTAACTTTAACAAATGTCAGAAAAAACTACTCATTTTCTCAAACTTTGATGAATTTTTAAAATTAAACTACTTGTCGTAAGGCCGTAATAATTCAGTAAGTTCTATAAGACCATGATATATATCGCCAAAAAAAGTTCATTAAAAATCGGCCTAAATTTTTTTTTCAACAGTTAATTACAACAAAACGGCTCGGTAGATTTTCACCTAAAACTAATCAGTATCATTCCCAACTAATATCTTTCAAACAGTTTTTGATTTTTTAAAATCGGTTCGGTAGTATGAGCTTAATTGTGGACAAAAAGTTTAACACTTTTTTCCAAATTATAAAAAAACGGCTCGGCCGATCGTCGCACAAAACTGAGAAACGATAATCCTCATCGAGATACATCAAATGCTTTTTAAATATCTGAAATCGGTTCAGGCGTTTTTGAGCAAACGTTGACGAAAGTTCTAATTTTGACAAATGCCAAAAAGACCATACTAATTTTTGCAAATTTTGACGAATTTTTAAAGCTAAACCAGTTGTCGTAGGGCCGTAATATTTTAGTATGATCTAGAAGACTATGGTATCTACCGTCAAAAAAATAATCATAAAAATCGACGAATTTTTTTTTTAAACTTTATTACAAGAAAACGGCCCGGCCGATCTCTACCAAAAACTAATCAGCACGATTCCCAACCAATATCTTTCGAACGGTTATTGAATTTTCAAAATCGATTCAGAATTGCGGGCTAAAACGTAGACGAAAATTTTTTCACTTTTCTGCGATTTATAAAGAAACGGCTTGGTCGATCGTCGCACAAAATTGACAAACAATAGTCCTCATCGAGACACATCGAGTGGCTTTTAAATTTTTGAAATCGGTTCAAACTTAAACCAATTGTCGTAGGGCTGTTTTGGAGAAAACATCGATTTACGGCAAAAAATCTGTTCACATACACGCACACACACACATACACACACACATACACACACACACATACTTTTTCCAAATTTGGTCTCATTCGATTCAGAATGTCTTGAAACGTCGAGAAAACATAAAATTAGCAATTCGGATTTTTTGATGAAAACAAACTTCTCCTTCGGGAAGTTAACTAGTTGGTATTGTTATTTAGCCTTGAGGCTAGTTACATGAACTTTCCGATATGCGTAAATAATCGACTTAATCAATAAAAAATAAATTAATTTATGAGTGGATTTGTTACACATAATTGAAAACGAACGAACACGTTAACTCGGAGTATTTTCAAAAAGCAACTTTTCAAAAATGAACTATTATTATATTTGAACCAGTAGGATTTTAATGGTTTAGTAAGTTTGTTAAGACCAAGTATTATATTGTTATACCAAGTAAATCGTCTAATTTTAATTTTAGCTAACGTCAAAAAAACTACTGTTTTTTTTCAAAATTTGATGAATTTTTAAAATTAAACTACTTGTCGTAAGGCCGTAATATTACAGTAAGTTCTATAAGATCATTATATATATCGCTAAAAAAATCCATAAAAATTGGCTTAATTTTTTTTCAACAGTTAATTACAAGGAAACGTCTCGGTAGATTTTCACCTAAAACTAATCAGTACCATTCTAATCCCAGCTAATATCTTTCGAACAGGTTTTGATTTTTAAAATCGGTTCGGTAGGATGAGCTTAAATATGGACGAAAAGTTTAACACTTTTTTTCAAATTACAAAGAAACGGCTTGGCAGATCGTCGCACAAAACTGACAAACGATAGTCCTCATCGAAATACATCAAATGGCTTTTAAATTTCTGAAATCGGTTCAAAGTTAAACCAATTGTCGTAGGGCTGTAATATTTTAGTATGATCTAGAAGGCTATAGTATCTAACGTCAAAAAAATAATAATAAAAATCATCGAAAAAAATGTTTTTAATACTTTATTACAAGAAAACGGCCCGGCCGATCTTTACCAAAAACTAATCAGCACGATTTGCAACCAATATCTTTCGAACGGTTTTTGAATTTTCATAAACGGTTCAGAATTGTGGACTAAAACGTGGACGAAACTTTTTTCACTTTTCTGCTATTTATAAAGAAACGTCTTGGTCTCACAAAACTGACAAACGGTAGTCCTCGTGGAGACACATTGAATGGCTTTTAAATTTTTTAAATCGGCCCAGCCGTTTTCGAGAGAACGTCGATTTACGGCAAAAAATCTGTTCACATACACACACACGCACATACTTTTTCCAAATTTGGTCTCATTCGATTCAGAATAGCTTGAAACGTCGTTCCTTCGGGAAGTTAATGAATAGTATAAAATCTATGTATATACATCATTTCATTTTCGATTTGCTTTAAAATATAATTTATCATTTATATTAAAAAACACTAATTCAATTAACATATGACTGACAAGTTTACCATTATGGTCATTCCAGAACGCCTAAAGTTGATTAAAACAAATAGCAAAATTATGCATATGTCATAAAACTTAACTGTTTTATTTTAATTTAATGAATTTTATATCAATTTTTGCTAAAATAGATTTATGTGCTCTCGGATTTCATTCGATTTTGTTTGATGAGTTGAATTAATAATCAGAGTTCACCTTATGGCAAATAAATCAAATTCGAAAAGTATGTCGTAAGAGTAAATCTCACGGATATAACGCAATACTGGACAAAAAATAGTGGTTTTTATAATCGCCCACATTTCTTGGTAGGAAACTTAAACTTTATCTTGATCTAAAATTATTTTACTGATAGATTGGACTGAATACATTGGATTGCTTTTTACGACCTCTGGCTCCTTTAAAACTTGTTTAAAAAATATCATCTTTCATCAAATTTTTGTTTGTGGTTTTGGATTATTTACTTAACTCTGAGTAAATTAACTTAAATGATTTAAATCGTTTCTAAAGTATGCACAATCATGAAATGCCTTGTGAAATTTTAATATTTGTTCGATAACATAAATTATACAAAAATAAGGGTTCTGACGTCAATAATTTTCAAACTTTGTTCCAAACTATATGGTTTTCTAGTTATTTTTTGCAATCAACATAAGTACAATTATTAACATTCCGCAGGATAAATTATTGTGATCGTCTAAAAATCAAAATTGAAAATTTTCGCATATCTTTATGTTTCAGAGGTTTTCGAACATTTTGGCATACCTTAGAAAAAATGGATGTGTATGTATGTGTGGATGCAATTTTTCATCGATGATTTCGGGCGTACGGTACAACCGATTTGTATGATTCAAAAAGCAATCGATTGCTATGGATATGGAGACGTGCTGAATAGTTTTTGGAAAAGGTCGGTCTGCCCGTTTTGGAGATACGAAGCAAAGAGTGCAGAAAATAGAAATAGAGTTTTTGAGAGTACGGAGCATCCGATTTGAATGATTCAAAAAACATTAAATTCTCAATGATGGGAAGAGTTGGTGATTACATTTTGTCAAAGACAGGTACAGCCGTTTCAGATATATATAGAGCTAAATGTACAAAGTATGGCAGTTTTTGAGAGAACGAAGCATTCGATTTAAATGATTAAAAATGTTATATTTCGTATAAAAAATACGAATAATAAAAGTTATAGTGTTTATAATTATATATTTGAATACATTTAATATGTTTCCAATATTTCATTACGGAATCGGAAGTTCCAACAATTTGCCTTAGGGCTAGGTGCCATACACCACTAGTTGTTTCATCAAATTTCTACTGTTCAGTTGCAGACAAATGGGCGCTACATTTGTAATATTGATTTAATTCGTATGTTCTATTGAAATTATGTTAAACATTATGTGTTTTCTGTCATGACCGAAATATTATGTATGCAATAAAAACGATATGTTAGGACATTTTGTTATTCCACATTTTCGATGCCTAATTTGTATAATATAATTAATTCCGATGTGATAGTTATTCGCCCACGTTTCTCAGAACGACGAGGTATAATTAATTTCATTGGTTATCAATTTAAAAAATCAACAGATCTGCTATAATGTAACTGGATCCTTATTTGGTTGCGACTACTTTCATAAAACTATTAAACGAAAAGGCAAAAAAGTAATGCTCATATAATAAATAACCAGAGCAATATGATCTTATTATTCCCGTAGGGTTATAATAATTTTTAACATTTATTACAGTAGTTATTATAATTTTTAACATTTTTTCACGTTTTGAAGGTTTCTGAACATTTTAGCATACTCTATAAAAAATGGATGTGTGTGTATATGTGCGTATGTATGCATAGATACAATTTTTTGTCAACGTTTTCAGGCGCAAGGATCAACCGATTTGAATGGTCCAGAAAACATTCGATTCCTTTCGATAGGGAAATGTGCTGATTAGTTTTTGGCAAAGGCAGGTCCAGCAGTTACGGAGATAAAGAGCAAAGAGTGCAAAAAATAGAAATCGAGTTTTTGAGAGAACGGAGCATCCTATTTGAATGATCTAAAAACATTCAATTCGTAATGATTGGGAGAAGAGGTGATTAGTTTTTTGGAAATGGCAGGCTCAGCCATTTTGAAGATACAGAGCTAAATGTGCAAAAAATGGCAGTTTTTAGAGAATTAAGCGTTCGATTTAAATGATTCAAAGAACTTTCTGTTTGTCTTAACAAAATAATAGATTTTGGAAAAAAAAATGTCTCAACTTTTTTTTCATTTTTTTTTTAATTTTTTTGTATATGGAAAATAATTCAGATTTTATTTTTAATTCTGACTATATTTCTAATATACTTTAAACAAATAATTTCAACTTTGCAATTCAGTTTATATAGATCCTATAAATATTAGACAATGTTACAATATTAATAATAATCTATTAGAAAATATTCAGTATTCTTCTAATATTTTGTTACGGTACGGGAAGTTCCAGCAATTTGCCTTAAGGCACGATGCCATACACCCCACTAGTTTAACTTTTTGCATCATTATTAACACATCGAAATCAGAATGTAAATTGATATTGACAGTTTTTCTCATTTTTAATCTCTTTAATGAGTAAAAAGTTACATCAATAGTAGACTGTTTTAGCAAAAATGGATATATGTATGTGTGTGAGAGTGTTTTGTGTGGATACAATTTTTGTCCACGATTTTGGATCAACTGGTTTGAATTGTTCGAAAAAGATTGTGATTAGTTTTTAGCAGAAGTAGTTCCAGCCGTTTCCAAGATTTCGAGCAAAGTGTGCAGAAAGTAAAAATAAAGTTTTTGATAGAAAAGAGCATCCGATTTGTATTATTCAAAAAGTATTCAATTTGTAATGATGAGGAGACATGGTGATTAGTTTTTGGCAAAGGCAGGTCTAGCCGTTTTGGAGATAAAATGCTAAAAGTGCACAAAATGACAGTTATTGAGAGAACGAAGCATCCGATTCAAATGATACAAAATATTTATATTATATAAATAATTTGCTTGTGTTTATAGTATGAAAAATCGATAAGTTTTTGGAAATGATATTTTTTCTATATTAAATTTTGCTTTTTAACTTCCTGAAGGAGAAGTTTATGTTTTCATCAAAAAATCTGCTTTGCTAATTTTATGTTTTCTCGACGTTTCAAGCCATTCTGCATCGAATGAGACCAAATTTGGAAAGTATGTGTGAGAAAATGAGTAGTTTTTTTGACGTTTGTTAAAATTAAAATTAGACGATTCACTTGGTATAACAATAGAGTACTTGGTCCTAATGAACATACTAAACCATTAATGTCCTACTGAAACTGGTTCAATTATAAAAATTATTGATTTTTGAAGATTTGCTTTTAAAAAATACTCCGTGTTTGTTTATTTTCAATTATGTGTAATCATTTCCACTCGGAATACTTTTAATTACTCAAAATCAATTTATTTTTTATTGATTAAGTCAATTAATTACACATATCGGGAAGTTCATGTAACTTTCCTCAAGGCAAAATACCAATACCAACTAGTTTTTTTAATTTTCAAAAAACATTTTTTTTAAATATCGAAAATGATTCAGATTTTAATTTCAATTCTAGCTAAAATTTTAAAACTTTCTTACATACTTTTTACATACAAATAATTTTAGCTGTGCAATTCAGCTTACATATTTCATAAAAATATGAGATAAAGTCCTTCATTATAACTTTGCTTGATTAGGTTATATATATTGACTTTTTATGTAAATTTATAAACTCTATTATTTTGACAATATAATGCGAATAATAAAGGTTATAGTATTTATAATAATCTATTTGAAAACATTAAATTACCTCGGATATTTCAATACGGTACGGAAAGTTCCAGCAATTTTCGTAGTGCCTTGCACCACTAGTTTTAGATAAAAGCAAGTTTCAGATACTCTAACGTATAGAATTGTTTGAGTTGTTTTAGAGCAGAACTTTACATTTTAAATTCATTTCTAATCAAATTCTTTAAAAGGATTTGACTAATATTCATTTCTTCATACATGAATATATATTTGCTGGTTTTTGATGGCACATAAAATAAACTGCGAAATTATATGAAGGTTAATTAAAGAACTCAAGTCACGTTCGACCGCAACGATTTTTTTGTTTTGTTATTTTTTAAGGCGCGGAGCACAAGTTCAAACTTGCTATTCATTTCAAGAAGAGTTGCACAATTTTATGATTCTCTTTGGGCTGTTGAAACATTTGTTTAAGCAAAAAGCTAGATTAAAATCATTTAAATTCTCTTATCAGATTTAACACAAAATATATCTAATAAAAATAGAACAAACTGCTAGTTAAACTATTTCATTGAAGGTTACGAAAGAGCATTATTTTATGATACTCTATTTCCAAGGCTTTCATTAGATTATCAGGATCCAATATTTACTTAATTTCATAAATTATAAATATTACTAAATACTAGGGTTTATACAAAAACCGACATTTCAGAGAACCGGTTTTCAAATTTTAATTTTACTAAGAAACCGGTTTCAACCGATTTTCGAATTTCATATGGAAAATAAATTTTTGCTTGAATATTCTGTAATTTATCCGCAAATTTAGTGTAATTTAGAATAGTATTTGACTGAATTTTATAGATAGTAAACAAAATTATTTTAATTTTTATTAGTAGAACTAGAAAATAATAGTTTATCATTGTTACGGTAAATGTGCATATTTACCGGCTCATTTGGCGAATGTGAGTTCAACTCGCGCATGTGCGGGTGAAATACTAATTTATATATTTATA
>NW_020539727.1:1135749-1214142 GCF_003426905.1 Ctenocephalides felis
TTTTACTTCGAAAAAATAAGATTTTTTAGAAATTTTAAATTGGACCAAAAAATTACTTTTTTTGAAAAAAAATTTTTTTTTTAAAAAATTTTAAACAATTTTTTTTTAAAATTTTTTTTTGGAAAAAAATGTTATCTTCATTTGACATATTTTGGAAGATCTGAACTTTTTTTCAAAGCAATCGTACTGCTTTAACTGCATAGAGACAAAATATAAAGCGCGTAAGCGCCGCGTCGCTGTCTAACGGAAAAACATTGGTACGGAACCCATAGGAATGTAAACAAATTATACTTTATTGTTAAAATCTCAATAAAATATCTGATAATTTGATATGCATATGTCTAATGTCTAATGATTATTGTTGACCGCCAAATGTTATTTTTTTTAGTTTTTTTTACTAGATCTCCGAAACCGCTAGACCTATCTTCATGAAAATTTGATCAAATCTTCATCCTGTTAATACAAGTAAAATGTTTTTTGAATTATTCCAATCGGACGCTTCCGTTCTCTTAAAACTGAGTTACCGTTTTTGGCCCTTTTTGCCCCATATCTTCGGAACGGCTAGACCTGCCTTTGACAAAAACTAATCAGCACGTCTCCTTATCAATACGAATCGAATGTTTTTTTGATTATTCAAATTGCTTCATCCCGTGTTCCCGAAATCGTCGACGAAAATTTGTATCCGAACACACACCATGGACGCACACACACACACACACATACATCAATTTTCTCCAAAAGGTATGCCAACATATTCAGAAACCTCTGAAACGTGAAGATAATAAAAATTTTCATTTTCGATTTTTTTGCGATTACTTACCCTATGGAAATTTAATTATAAATAAATCAATTTATCATCTCCAGAACATTAACAATCGTCATTTCATTTCGAATCAAATTCCAAAAAAAATAGTTGCCAAATTTACACAAATTGAAAAGTGCTCCCGCATAGTCACAGTCTAAACGCATTTGCAAATAATTCTTTGTGCGACATTTTCACTTATACTGTGCTCAGCTTGGCGGCATTTTGACATTTTTCAATAATTTTCACAAAATGGAAAAGTGCTCCAGTACACAAACAGTCCTAAAGCACTGGGTAAACATTTGTACCAGAGTGGCGCTTAGACTGTGCTTAGCTTGGGTGATTTTTTGAATTTTTAATCCAAAATTACAAAAAAATTTTTTGGAAAAAAAATTAGAACAAAAATTTTTTTTTCCAAATCAATTATTTGTTGAAATAAGCAGAAAGTTCTTTGAATCATTTAAATCGGACGCTTAGTTCTCTCAAAAACAGCCATTTTTTTAAATTTAGCTCTGTACTCTCGAAACCTCTGGGCCTACCTTTGCCAAAAACTAATCAGCACATCTCCCTATCAATAGGAATCGAATGTTTTTTAAACCATTCAAATCGGTTGATCCGTTCTCTCTCGAAAACTCGCTTTCTATTTTTTGCACTCTTTGCTCCATATCTCCGTAACGGCTGGACCTGCCTTGCCAAAAACTAATCAGCACATCTCCCTATCGATAGGAATCGAATGTTTTTTTAAACCATTCAAATCGGTTGATCCGTGCGCCCGAAAACGTGGACGAAAAAAAGCGGACATACAAACACACACACACACCACACACACACACACACACACATCCATTTTTTCTGAAGTATGCCAAAATGTTCAGAAACCTTCAAAACGTCGAGAAATGTAAAAATTTTTGATTTCGATTTTGGACGATTACTATAACTTACCCTACGGGAAGTTAAAAAATAGTTGCCAAATTTACACAAAATTGAAAAAGTGCTCCCGCATAGTCACAGTCTAAACGCATTTGCAAATAATTCTGTGCGATATTTTCACTTATACTGTGCTCAGCTTGGGCGGCATTTTCACATTTTTCAATAATTTTCACAAAATTGGAAAGTGCTCCTGTACACAAACAGTCTAAACGCACTTGGGTAAACATTTGTACCAGAGTGGCGCTTAGACTGTTCTTAGCTTGGGTGATTTTTTGAATTTTTAATCGAAAATTACAAAAAAAATTTTTTGAAAAAAAAATTAGAAACAAAAATTTTTTTTTCCAAAATCAATTATTTTGTTGAAAAAAGCAGAAAGTTCTTTGAATCATTTAAATCGGACGCTTAGTTCTCTCAAAAACAGCCATTTTTTTTAAATTTAGCTCTGTATCTCCGAAACCTCTGGGCCTACCTTTGCCAAAAACTAATCAGCACATCTCCCTATCGATAGGAATCGAATGTTTTTTAAACCATTCAAATCGGTTGATCCGTTCTCTTAAAAACTCGCTTTCTATTTTTTGCACTCTTTGCTCCATATCTCCGTAACGGCTGGACCTGCCTTTGCCAAAAACTAATCAGCACATCTCCCTATCAATAGGAATCGAATGTTTTTTAATCCATTCAAATCGGTTGATCCGTGCGCCCGAAAACGTGGACGAAAAAACGCGGACATACAGAACACACACACACACACACACACACACACACATCCATTTTTTCTGAAGTATGCCAAAATGTTCAGAAACCTTCAAAACGTCGAGAAATGTAAAAATTTTCAATTCCGATTTTTGGACGATTACTATAACTTACCCTACGGGAAGTTAAAAAGTTCGTGTATGTGAGGCAAAATTAAATTTTTCAGAAAATGACGAGCAAACATTTTCAATAATTCAACAGGTGGTTTGTGCAAATCATTTTGAAATTACATTAAATTACTAGTGAATTTTAGTTAACATTGTAAACCTAAACTATTTAATAGAACAATATAACTGGAAACGTTTATAAAATTTGTGATTTGATTGCACCTTTTGAGAGACAGTTTTTCGCAAAAACTAACTGAATAAAAGTCCCTTTTTTAGCTATGAATAAATTTACATTTTTTCTTTAAATTCAATAGGTAAAAATAAAAATGTTTGTATCCACTTTGCCAGAATTTTAACATTTCTGAAAACTTAATTGACTAATTTTATAATTAAATCTATTTTCTTGAAATTGTCAGTCAATAAAATTGAATTATGAATATTTCCAATATTTTTGAATATTGAAAAAAAAATTTGAATGATAGTAGAATTTTGCATATATACATTTTTAAGTTTTGTGATTGTTATTAATAATTAAAAACTAAACTAACGGTGGCATCGTGCTTTAGGGCAAATTGCTGGAACTTCCCGTACCATAATTTATTTATTTATTTATTTATTTATTTATTTATTTAAATATATAGCCCACAGATTTCTCCAAGAGGACTCAAAAATACAATTATTTTACATAATGAATAACAATTAAAATATATAGTTAGTAAAATAAAATGCTAAGATAAAATTGCATATAATGCAGAATGTAACAATAATAATTTGAAATTTTTAGAAGCCCAGAGAAGAAAAACTAAAAGATTTTATGTAAAAAGTTTTGAATTTTGTTGAACATATTTTAAAAATTTGAATATTAAGAAAATTGAAAAAACTTGCTTTTTTGGAAATTATGAACTTTTTTGAATCATTTGAAAATTTCTTAAAATACTGATATTTTTTGAAACCTTGGAATTTTTTTTAAAATCTGGATTTTTTAAACTTTTTTTGAAATTTTGAAACTTGTTAAAGGTTTTTGAAACCCATAAAACCTTGTCTGTTGATAATACTGTCGAAAATATCTAATTATCGACGTCCAAATGGCATTATTTTTACTTTACGAAGCCGCTGGACCTGCCGTTTCAAAAATTTAATCAGTTATTCATTATGTCAATACAAATGAAATGAATTTTGAAACTTTCAAATCGAATGCTGCGTTTTAAAAACTTAATTGCCATTTTTTGCACTTTTTGCTCCGTATCTTCAAAACGGCTGGAACAACCTTTGCCAAAATCTAATCAGCACGTTTCCTTATCAATAGGAATCAAATGATTTTTGAATTTTGGATTGTATACTTGAAATATTTTATTCTAAAGTTTTAGGTAGAAGAATTACTTAAACTTTAGTTTAGTTTTTATGATTTATTGCTACGTGTATCTGAAGTTATAATAATAGCATTAATTATTGAATTAAAATTTTGAAAGATGAGAAAAGTAGAGTGATACTTTGAATACCACTTATTTACACATGTTTAATTTAATTATAAAACTTTTACCACAATATTTCCAAATATTACAAAATAACATGATCGCGGTATTTCATTACTTTAGTGATATATCATTATGACTTCTTCGAGGCTCTTTCAAAACAATACAGAACATGTGCGACATGTGTTAAATCTTCCAAAAGATAAAGGTGCATCTATATAGAATAGATGTAATATTTACTGATATTAAAACAGGTTTCATATTTTAGAATTTCGTTATTAAAATTAACTATCAGCCAAAAATACAAAAATAATCATTATAGATTTTTTATTTTTTCAGTGATTTGACAAGTTTATATTTTATAGCGATATATTAGACATAAATATATATTCAACATTTATGAAATTAAAACATTATAATAACTAGTGGGGCGCATGGCATCGTGCCTTAAGGCAAATTGCTGAACTTCCCGTACCAACTTTTTTTTTTAAGATTAACATTAGGATTTTTAAGAAACTATAAATTTTTGACAAAAATTTACTTTTTTTTAAAGAACGACTTTTTGAAGAAAAGTGGTTGAAATATTTTGGAAATTCTGAACTTTTTTTCAAAGCAAACTGCATAGAGACGAAATATCGAAGCGCGCAAGCGCCGCGCCGTCGTCTAACGGATAAGCAATGGTACGGAACCCATAGGATGTCTAATGATCATTTTTGACCGCCAGATAGCATTTTTTTACTTTTTTTACTAGATCTCCGAAACCGCTAAACCTGCCTTCATAAAAATCAGTTCTTCATCTTGTTGATACGTATGTGCGTGTGTGTATGTATGTGCGGATACAAATTTTCGTCGACGATTTCGGGACCACGAATCAACCGATTTGAATAATTCAAAAAACATTCGATTCGTATTGATAAGGAGACGTGCTGATTAGTTTTTGGCAAAGGCAGGTCTAGCGGTTCCGAAGATACGGGGCAAAAGTGCCGAAAACGGTTTTTAATAGAACGGAGCGTCCGATTTGAATAATTCAAAAAACATTTTATTTGTATTAACTAAATGAAAAACTGTTCAAATTTTTGGAAAGGCAGGTCGAACGACTTTGGAGATATGGAGAAAAAAGTAAAAAAATGAGCCATTTGGCGGTCAAAAATGATCATTAGACATATGCACATCAAATTATCAGATATTTTATAGAGATTTTAACAATAAGTATAAATTTTGTTTACTTTCCCATGGGTTCCGTACCAATGTTTACGCGTTAGACGGCGATGCGGCGCTTACGCGCTTTGATATTTTGTCTTTATGCAGTTAAAGCAGTACGATTGCTTTGAAAAAACTTTCAGAATTTCCAACATATTTCAAAATAAATGATTTAAGATGGAATGATTTAATATGTTATATGTAATTGTTCGAAATTCTATTAAAAGTTTCAAATCATTGATCAATTTTTATTGATTATTATTATTGATTATTTTTAATTACTCCAATTTTGAATTGCGGTACGGAAAGTTCCAGCAATTTGCCTTAAGGCACGATGCCCTAATTGCCTTAAGACAGAATTCCACTTACATCTAGTTGCTATTACTATAATGTAATAACTCTACGCAACGTTAGAAAATAGATGTAAACTTATGAAAATTAGTGGTGAAAAAAAGTCACACATCATTATTAGGCTACTTTGCGTTTGCTGTTCAAGTTGGAAGCAAACAACATTTTTCATGTGTAAGACGCGCCTTTAGGTAATTAATTTCCCAATTCGAACACCATATGGTGGGTATTAGAGAACGTTATATGTTCTTAGTATTATGTAAACTTCTCTATATGTTAAGAACGAAATCCATTTTAAAATAGAATTTATTAGAAATTAACAAAAACACTAAAAAGACTATAAAACAAATTACTAGATAATCTCTGTGTGGAACATTTGTATTCGTACGATATTGTTAGGTAAACAGCAGTGTATATCCACAATGAAAATTAGGTTAATCTGTTCTTATCATGTGTTTGTTTTATTTTTTTCATTACATTATGTTAGTTGCGAAAAAATTAAATGTTATAACAATATAACTAGTTTACATTATACTATTGTACTCTTAATATAATTTTAATGAATTACCCACTTTACAATAAAAAATATATTTTATTTGATATAAAAATATCCTAAGTTATTTTTGCTTATATTGTGATAACAAAGATAATAATTTTATAAAAAATTAGAAAATTTTTGAACATTCTATAATTTGGAAAAAGTTTTAAATTTTAGGCTAGTTGCTAAACTCTGTAAAATTTCATTAATTTTAAAATAACTATAATCAAAATCGTATTTTATAGAGCTTATAAATTTGACGATGACGTTTATATAATTATCTAAAAATTAAATAGACAAAACTGAAAAAGCGGATTTAAAATGAAGGATCTTATGTCATATTTCTAAGAATTATAATTACTAAATTGCAATGTTAAAATTGCTTATTAGAAGTATATAAGTGAGCTTTAAAATTGTAATTAAAATCCAAACATTCGATATACAATAAATATCTTTGTTATTTTTTTTTTGCTTTCCCCAAAGGCAATCGTTTTATCAATATAAGCATAAAGTTTTTTGAATAATTCGAATCGAAAGCTACGTTTTCTCAAAAACTAACATTTTTTGCACATAGCTCCTTATCTCCAAAGCGGCTGAACCTGCCTTTGCCAAATCCAATTACCACGTCTACTCATCGTTGCATATTGAATGCTTTTTGAATCATTCAAATTGGTTTGTTCTCTCAAAAACTTAATTTCTATTTCGGCACTCTATGGTCCGTATATCCGAAACGGCTGGACCTTTCTTTGCCAAAAACTAATCAGCACATTTCCCTATAAGTAGGAATCAGTGGCGTCGGAACCGTGTGGCCTACCCATCAATCTCAAAAATATGATATTGTCTCAAATGACTAAAAAAAATCAAGCCCGCCCTGGCTGTCTAAAAAAAACGAGTTCACCCAAAAATTTGCTTCCGACGCCACTGGTAGGAATCAAATGTTTTTTGAATCAAATGGGTTGATCTCTTGTTCTCGAAATCGTCGGCGAAAAATTGTATCCACACATACATATATACACAAATGCATATCAATTTTTGCAAAGCGTGCCAAAATGCTCAGACACCTTATTTGAAACGTAAAAATATGCTAAAATTTTTACTTTCGATTTTTGAACAAATACAATGACCAACTCTACGGAAAATTACAAGGATTTTTATATTACATCATTTATTAAACTTTCCGTAGGGCAAGTTATAGTGATCCCAAATGAAATGGAAAATGAAAATTTGTATATTTCTTTACGTTTTGAAGGTTTTTTAACATTTTGGAAAACCTTAGAAAAAATTGATGTATGTGTGTGTGTGTTGAGAACAAGGAATCAACCATTTTGAATGATTCCAAAAACATTTGATTCCTATTTATGAGAAGACGTGCTGATTAATTTTAGCAAAGGCAGGTTCGGCCGTTCCGAAGATACCGGGCAAAAAGTGCCCAAAACGTTAATTCAATATTTGAGAGAACCGAGTGTCCGATTCAAATAATTCAAAAAATGTTTTGTTTGTATTGATAAAATGAAGAACTGAAGAAATTTGTGGGAAGGCAAGTCCACAGTTTCGGAAATCCAACAAAAAAATGAAAAAAATGCCGTTTGGAAAATAAAAATGATCATTAGACATATGCACATCAAATTATCACATATTTTATAGATATTTTAATGATACAAAAAAAATTTGTTAACATTTCTAAGGGTTCCATACCAATGGTATATGTAATACTGCGACGCGGTGCCCACGCGCTTCGATATTTCGTTTCTACGCAGCTAACGTATTTCAAATATTTCAAAGTATAAAAAAAAATTAAACCTCAAAACACCGAGTTCTAATAAAATTTAATCTATTCTAAAAATTTTATTTTATGGTACGAAAAATTTGCAGCAATTTGCCTTAAGGCACGATGCCATGCACCACAAACTAGAGTTTCTTCATTTAACACTACCGTGTTATTAATTTAAATTAGTTATATAATTTATTAATGTATGAATAATATTTCAGCTAATAATTACTTTTTAAAAATGGTTTTTAAATATAGAGACATAATTTTTAACTTCCCGTAGGGCAAGTTATAGCAATCGCAAAAAAATCGAAAATGAAAACTTTTATATATCTTTACGTTTCAAAGGTTTCTGAACATTTTGGCATACCTTAGAAAAAATGGATGTATGTGTGTGTGTGTGCGTGTGTATGTGTGCGGATACAAATTTTCGTCGACGATTTCGGGAACACCGATCAACCGATTTAAATAATTCAAAAAACATTCGATTCATATTGATAAGGAAACGTGCTGATTAGTTTTTATTGAAGGCAGGTCTAGCCGTTCCATTATGCAAAAGTTCAAAAAACGGTAACTCAGTTTTTAAGAGAACGGAGCGTCTGATTTTAATAATTCAAAAAACATTTTACTTGCATTGACAAGATGAAGAATTGATCAAATTTTCATAAAGGCAGGTCTAGCGATTTTGGAGATCTAATGAAAAAAGTAAAAAAAAAATGCCATTTGGCGGTCAAAAATGATTATTAGACATATGCACATCAAATTATCAGATATTTTATAGAGATTTTAACAATAAGTATAAATTTTGTTTGCACTCCTATGGGTTCCCTACCAATGATATTCGTTAGACGGCGACGCGGCGCTAACGCGCTTTGACATTTTGTTTCTATGCAGTTAAAGCAGTACGATTGCTTTGAAACAAAGTTAAGAATTTCCAAAATATGTCAAAATAAAGAAAACATTTTTTTTTTTCAAAAAAAGTAATGTTTTGTCAAATTCCTAGTTTCTCAAAAATCTAATTTTTTCGAAGTAAATTTTTTTTAAAAATGTTAATCGTTTTTAAAAAAATAATAATATTTAGTACAGGAAGTTCCAGCAATTTGCCTTAAGGCTAGATGCCATGCGCCCCACTAGTTTTGTTATCTGGTTACTAAAATTTGGGTGTAAACTGTAATTCTGTGAATAAAATATACCTACATAAATTCGTTAATATAAATGCTTTTAACCCCCTGAACGAAAAAATGTGTATATTTTTCTGCTTGATTAAATAAAGACGCATGCCCATAGCTTCGATGCATTATTTGGCCACGTGGTTTTGTTTGCGTTCGCATAAATTTTATTTGAGAGACAGACCCCTTCGGAGACCGAGGGTCTCTAAATATAAAACGAATATTGCAGGAGTGCCCATGCGGGAGATATTCTAGGCTAGGCTAGGCCTGGACTTGCGATAGAATAGAAACTTTGTTAAAAGACGAATAATTGTAACTAGCTGTAAGTGGAATTCTGTCTTAAGGCAATTAGGGCATCGTGTCTTAAGGCAAATTGCTGGAACTTCCAGTACCAAAAATTAATATTTTGTTAAAAACGATTAACATTTTTTAAAAAATTTTACTTCGAAAAAATTAGATTTTTGAGAAACTATAAATTTGACAAAAATGACTTTTTTTGAAAAAAAGTTTTTTTTGAAAACAAAATTTTTTGAAAAGAAAAATGTTTTCTTCATTTTGACATATTTTGGGAATTCTGAACTTTTTTCAAAAAATGTCAAAGCAGGCAAGTGCCGCGCCGCCGTATAAGCATAAGCAACGGTACGGAACTCATAGAAATGTAAAAAAAATATATACTTATTGTTAAAATCTCTATAAAATATCTGATAATTTGATGTGCATATGTCTAATAATCATTTTTAACCGCCAAATGGCATTTTTTTTAATTTTTTTATTAGATCTCCGAAACCGCTAGACCTGCCTTCATGAAAATTTGATCAATTCTTCATCTTGTCAATACAAGTGAAATGTTTTTTGAATTATTCAAATCGGACGCTCAAAACCTGAGTTACCGTTTTCGGCACTTTTTGCCCCGTATCTGCGGAACGGCTAGACCTGCCTTTGCCAAAAATTAATCAGCACGTCTCCTTATCAATACAAATCGCATGCTTTTTGAATTATTCAAATCGGTTGATCCGTGTTCCCGAAATCGTCGACGAAAATTTGTATCCGCACACACATACATACACACACACGCACATACATCCATTTTTTCTAAGGTATGCCAAAATATTCAGAAACCTCTGAAGCGTAAAGATATATAAAAATTTTCATTTTCGATTTTTTTGCGATAACTGGCTATTTAGAACAAATTCAATTAGTGGTGCAGAGCATCATGCTTTAAGGCCAATTGCTGAAACTTTCCATACCGAAAATTGCAAATTTCAAAAAAACTTTGAATTTTTAAAAAATTTAAGTATTTTATCATTTTGTCAATACAAGTAATTTGTTTTTTGAATTATTGAAATCGGACGCTCCATTTTCTTAAAAACTGAATAAACATTTTTGCTTCGTATCTTTGAAACTCAGACCTGCCTTGGCCAGAAACTAATTAAAACGTCTTCTTATCAATTGAAATCAAATATTTTTTTTAATCATTCAAATCGGTTGATCCGTGTTCTCGAAATCGTCGACGAAAAATTGTACCCGCATATACATACATGTTACCGACAAAATGTTCCGAATGTTCTTAAAACGTAAAGATGTGTAAACATTTTCTTTTTCGATTTTTTGCGATTACTATAACTTACCCTATGGGATGTTAGAAATTAAGTTTTCACTATTACTAACAACTAATCAACGCGATTTTCTTCAAATCCTGATAGTTTTCAAACAGCCTCATTATTACTGAAAATCGGCCCGACCGATCTTTATCACTGATTAATCAAATGAAAGTGTTAACACTCAATCGGTCAACCTGTCAATCAGTCAATCGGTCAAACCATTTCTTGAAAATTAGCAAACAAAGAAATAATTTTACACTTTCTTGCTTATTTTCAAGAAATGGCTTGACATACACATACAATTTTGGTCTCAAACGATTCAGAATGTCTTGAAACGTGGTGAAATCATAAATTTAGCAAGCCAGACTCTAAGGCGAAAACATGAGCTTCTCCTTCACGAAGGTAATGAAATGCCTTCTACAAAAAATACAAGCTTTGTAGAATTGATGAATTATATACATATTGTAAAAACAAAAATATTTTTTACTTGAATTAAAATACGTATCTAGAATGTGGATAATAAAAGAATATCTATGTAATCACATCTCAAAATTTATTTTGTAAAAATAATTTTAAAATTTTTAATTAAAAATTATTCAATCTATGTACATGCTTACAAATTATGGGAGCTTTTCAAAAGTAAACATCACCGATAAAGATTTAATGTCAATAACAAATCGTAGTGTCGTTTACCTTAGAATTATCAAATCTCATCACAACATGGTATTTGTAATTTTCATTGAATTTCATTCAATTTCCATTAATCTGGTTAATGAAAAGATTTGAAAGAAATTGACTGCTTATGTTGGCGATACTACTTTGGAATTAAGATGATGATGAAGAATAATTTTATGCATTTAATTTGCTTTTCACGAGAAAATTGAGGACCTATCTTCATTACAATTTTGAGAAACTAATTTGTTACAAGACTGCAAAACTTGACAAGTATTTTTTTAAACTATTTATTAGATTTTAGAGTGGAAAGCCAGATAATAGAATCTATGTATCCTGAATAAAATGTTGGATAATTGTCAATTATTTTTCTACCTTTATGCCAACTTGTCGTCTTCCATTTTCATTTTGCATTTTCATAATTTTGGAATTGTTTTATTGCGATATTTTTTCAACTTCATAAATAGTTTTCGAAAAACAGGTAGTGATAATGATATTTTATAATAATTTCTGATTTTCATAGGTCAATATTATTCTAAATAAATTAAGAAGGATTAAGCTGACCGCGATAATAATATCTTCTTTTATAATATCATTTTATGTAATTAATCAATTAGTTTAAACTAAATATGATTCAAGGTTCATTCAAAATCTTCATTCTCTAATAGTAAATTATAAATCAGCTCTGAAAATATGAACTAATAATACAATCATAAAGCCTTCATAAAGCGTAAATTTTAAATTAAATTTTAAAATGCTTAATGTATAAAATAACTAAAAACTTGACAGTAAAATGCTATAAATTGGCTACTTAGATTTTAATAATACAAAACAAATATTTGTACACTTCTTTTGTAGTAATATTTTATATCATTCAAGAGTAAAAGCAATAAGGAACTATGTGCTTTTAACAATTCCAAAATTACCTTGAATTTTCAGATTTAGTGCTTCATTATTGCCAAGCTGCATCATGTATATTTATACTTCGAAATATTTATGTTCAACTTACGCAAATACAATAATTTTTGTCTGACATTTGTGGTTATAGCAGAATATAAAGAAACACTTATACATATGTCCTTATATGGACATTGGCTTATATCCAAACAAAGCAAAATATAAATTGCATTTTTACAGAAAAAACACTGTTTATAACCTTGATCTTGTATTATGCCAGAAATATTTTTCAGCAGATGGAAAATCTATTAATTAAATTATTTTATTTCTTGTAAAATTGCTTCTTTTATCTTAATATAATTTTTCATTTACTATTTTTTATTGCTTACACGTTTTTCAGAGTAAAGGTTTAGTTGGTCCTTTTTTCCCACCCATATGCAAGTTTTTATAGTGGTTATATAAAAAATCGTTGAATCAAACTTAAAATTAACAATACGTCTTATAAAACAATTAAATAACGTATACATAAAAATTATATTGAGGTCTCGTAAACTAAACCACAGTGCTCACAACCAAAAAAACTATCAATAAAAGAAAATACTCTTGTTATAGTTATGCCGTTAGAATAAAAGTAATGACTGGTTATACATCTTTTGCTCTCTACTTTTAACTATTGTTGTTAAAAAATTCTTATTAACTTCCCGTAGGGTAGAAATTGAAAATTTTTACATTTCTCGACGTTTTGAAGGTTTCTGAACATTTTGGCATACCTCAGAAAAAATGGATGTGTGTGTGTATGTATGTATGGATACAATTTTCCAATCACGATTTCGGGCGCACGGATCAACCGATTTGAATGGTTCAAAAACATTCGATTCCAATTGATAGGGAGAAGAGCTGATTAGTTTTTGGCAAAGGCAGGTCCAGCCGTTTGGGAGATACGGAGCAAAGAGTGCAGAAAATAGAAATCGAGTTTTTGAGTGAACGGAGCATCCGATTTGAATGATCTAAAAAACATTCAATTAGTAATGATAGGGAGAAGTGATTATTAGTCTTTGGCAATGGCAGGCCCAGCCATTTTGAAGATACAGAGCTAAATGTGCAAAAAATGGCAGTTTTTGAGAGAACTAAGCGTTCAATTTAAATGATTCAAAGAACTTTCAGCTTGTTTTAACAAAATAATTGATATTGGAAAAAAAAAATTCGCTTTTTTTTAGTTTTTTTTTTGTACATCGAAAATAATTCAGATTTTATTTTTAATTCTGACTATAGTTCTAATATACTTTAAACAAATAATTTTAACTTTGCAATTCAGTTTATATAATTCTTATAAATATTAGACAATGTTACAATATTCTATATAATAATCTATTCGAAAACATTCAATATTCCTCGAACATTTCGTTACGGTACGGGAAGTTCCAGCAATTTGCCTTAAGGCACGATACTATACACCTTACTAGTTTTACTTGTTTTTAAAATATCGGTGGTGGACCTCTTTACCCGCAAATTTTTAAGCCACGCTCTATCCTATCCATTTAAGCTGGAGATAATTATTCGTAAATTGCAGGTGAAATGACAGCATTACTATGAAATATGATATAAATTCGCATACGGAACCCTTTATTATATGTTGTCTAAACCCACAACCATGTGTATTAGAAATAACCATGTTAGTGGCCTAAATTTTTGTTTACTCTATTTTAGTTAAGCTGTGACCAAATAAACTCCAGCTGAGCTGGTATGATGTGGATTTAGCTGGAAAATTTATTATTATTATTATTAGATTATGCAGCTTAAACTCGAATGCTTAGTTCGATATTCTCTGGCAAAATGTTATAATATTTAAACCTTTTTTACGCTTCTTATTTACATGTGTTTTGTATTCATCTTATAAATTTAACTTCAAATCTAAAATGCAATCTCAAATAAACTATCTAATCTAGGCATTGTGAATCAATCAACTTACTGTAGGGAAAGTTATAGTAATCGCAAAAAATCGAATATGAAAATTTGTATATATCTTTACGTTTCAAAACCTTCTGAACATTTCGTCTCTATGCAGTTAAAGCAGTACGTTTGCTTTGAAAAAAGTTCAGAATTTCCAAAATATTTCAAAATAAATTTTTCTTCGAAAAGTCTTTTTTTTCAAAAAAAGTAAATTTTTGTCAAAAATTTATAGTTTCTCAAAAATCCAATTTTTTCAGAGTAAATTTTTTTCAAAAATGTTAATCTTTTTTTTAAAAAATAATTTTTGGTACGGGAAGTTTCAGCAATTTGCCTTAAGGCACGATGCCATGCGTCCCACTAGTTTAGTTTTCTATTTGCATTTAACAATGTTATTATACATGCGATATACATATATTATCTAGTATCAATATGCCTTTTTGGTAAAGTTAAAAAAATGTTTACTATTTAAATTATAAAACATCTTTAACTTCCCGAAGACTAAGTTATAGTAATTGCTAAAAAATGAAAAATGAACATTTTAGATCTTTACGTTTCAGAGGATTCTGAACATTTTGGCATACCTTAGAAAAAATTTATGTTTGTGTATATGTGTGTATGAGATCACGGATCAGCCGACTTCAATGATTCAAAAAGCATTCGATTTCTTTTGATAAGGAAACGTGCTGAATAGTTTTGGGCATAGGCAGGTTCAACCGTTTCGAAGATACGATCCAGGGCAAAAAGTGCCAACAATGAAAATTCAGTTTTTGAGAGAACGGAGCATCGGATTTGAATAATTAACATTTTGTGTGTATTAACTAAACGAAGAACTGTTTAAATTTGTGAAAAGGCAGGTCCAGCGGTTATGAACTCTCAATAAAAAAAGTTAAAAAAGCCATTTGGCAGACAAAAATGTTCATTAGACATATGCACATCAAATTATCACATATTTAATAGATATATTAATATGGTGTATACATTTTGTGTCATTTTTTTGTATTCCGTACAAAGATTTTTAATTTTAAAGTTCATTTATATGGTTCAAGCAAATGTCCTCGACATTTTTGACGAATAACCGATTTGTATTATTGAAAAAACATTCGATGCTCGATCGCAAGGCGTTTTTGCAAAAGGCATATCTTGCCGTTCCGGAGGTTGGAGCGCAAAGGGTGTAAAAATGGTCATGCACTTTTTGAGAGAACGGATCATCCAATTAGATTAATTCAAAAAACCTTTTGCTTGTGTAGACGGTGTGCAAAAAAATGGTTTTACAAAAAATTTCGTAGTTTTGAAAATTTTCAAAAAAAAATTCAAAAAACTCAAATTTTTGAAATTTTTCATTATTTTGAAAAAAGAAATCTAAATTTCAAGCAATTCGAAAAATATCCAAATTAAAAAAAAAACGAATTCTTACAAAATTTGAAAATATTTCGAAATTTTCAAAAAAAATCGGATAGTTTCAAAAATTCCCAAATTCTCAAAAAATTTAACAAAATCGATTTTTTTTCATAAATTCCAAAAACATTCCAACTTTTAAAAAATTTCAAAATTATCAAAAAATCAAATTTAACAAATAATTTAAGAAATTTCTTGTAAACATACACATAAGTTGTATGCCCAATAAGCACTTATAAATTTACAGTATGTATTTATAATAAATAATCTATTTTAAATTATTCAAAACAATTATCGATTATTTTCATTCCTCGAATTTTTAATTACGGTACGTGAAGTTCCAGCAATTTGCCCTAAGGCTTTATCTAACGATGCCATGACTTAAGGCAAATTGCTGGAACTAGTTAACTTCCCGTAGGGCAAGTTATAGTAATCGCAAAAAAATTTTAATCGAAAATGAAAATTTTTGCATTTCTCGACGTTTCAAAGGTTTCTGAATATTTTGGCATACCTTAGAAAAAATGGATGTATGTGTATGTGTGTGTGCGTGTGTGTATGTATGTGCGGATACAAATTTTCGTCGACGATTTCGGGAACACCGATCAACCGATTTGAATAATTCAAAAAACATTCGATTCGTATTGATAAGGAGACGTGCTGATTAGTTTTTGGCGAAGTCAGGTCTAGCCGTTCCGAAGATACGGGACAAAAAGTGCCGAAAACGGTAACTCAGTTTTTAAGAGAACGGAGCGTCCGATTTTAATAATTCAAAAAGCATTTTACTTGTATTGACAAGGTGAAGAACCGATCAAATTTCCATAAAGGCAGGTCTAGCGGTTTCGGAGATCTAATGAAAAAAGTGAAAAAAAAATGCCATTTGGCGGTCAAAAATGATCATTAGACATATGCACATCGATTTATCAGATATTTTATAGAGATTTTAACAATAAGTATAATTTTGGTTTACATTCCTATGGGTTCCGTACCAATGTTAGACGTCGACGCGGCGCTTACGCGGTTTAATATTTCGTCTTTATGCAGTTAAAGCAGTACGATTGCTTTGAAAAAAGTTTAGATCTTTCAAAATATGTCAAAATAAAGAAAACATTTTTTTCAAAAAAAAAAATTAAAAAATTTTATCTAATATCTAGTAATTTTTTGTCTAATTGTTTATCAAAAATCTTATTTTCTCGAAGTATTTTTTTTTCAAAAATTTTAATCGTTTTTAAAAAAATAATAATTTTTGGTACGGGAAGTTCCAGCAATTTGCCTTAAGGCACGATGCCTTAATTGCCTTAAGACAGAATTCCACTTACAGCTAGTTTTTAATTTCGAATAATATTAATTTAAAGACAAACGGATGAGTTGGCTAAAAAATGGACACTAAAGGTTTCGTAACATTAAGGTTCTTACGTCTGCCTCTAGATATACCAAAAAGAGAGTGGTTATCCAGAGGATTAACCAAGAAGAAGTGAGTATTAAAAAAATATCAAACTAAATATGAGAAAAACATTTATATTTTGATTTCAAACACTTTAATCTGGAAGATTTCTAGAAAATCTATCCATTATGTTCGGCACATGTTGCAATGTGAGTTTTGTCCCCCTTGTGTAAACAATTGTCCGCAAATAACTCATTGTATGGACTCGGGAAAAGGCAATAAATATAAAAAGAGGGTATTTGTAACTAAATATGTATATGACTCCATACACTGCTGAATTAGGGGAAACTTAAATATATGTTCTATGGAAAGTTTTTTTTGAGATTTTGTACTTAACGAGCTTCGGCAATTTTTTTTTTATTTAACGATAATGACAATGAAGTTAATTTTCAAGTTCGACTATTTTACACAAGTAACATTATGTGTGTTCTCTATAAATGACAAATGTTGTCAAATGGACAGAAGTTTTGCGACAAGAGTGTATAAGTTTGTTTTACAATCGCCTAGTTTTTTTTTCTTTGAAAGGTATTCTTAAATATTGCTGCTAATGCCATGAGAAAATTTAAAGAAAAACCAATATAATCATTAGCTAGGGGTGGATAGCATCGTGTCTTAATGCAAATTGCTGAAACTTCCCGTAGCGTAATGAAATAGTCGAAAAATTTTAAACGTTTTCAAAATTATTCGTATTTTATAGACAAAATATAAAAGCTTGTATATTGTACGACGATTTTTATATATGTTTTCAAAACATATATAAATAAACATAAAAAAATAAAACAAATGGAGTTAGAATTAAAGAACCTCATTAAATTTTTCTACGAATTATATATACTGAATTGCAAAGTTATAATTATTTATTTTGAGAATATATGAGTTTTAGAATTTTAGCTAGAATTATAATTAAAATCCGCATTTAAGACCAAATAATTTAATTTTTTTTTTCATTTTTGAAATTTTGAAATTAACTTTTATTTTTTGCTTTTCCAAAAAAAACTAATAGTTTTTTGTGTTATTCGAATCGGATACTGCGTTTTCTCAAAAACTGAAATTTTAGCACTTTTTGCTTTGTTTCACGAAACGGCCGGACCCGTGTATGCCAAAAACTAACCAGCACATCCCCCCGTTAATATGAATCGAATGTTTTTTGCAACATTTAAATTGATTGATCCGTTCTCTTAAAAACTGACATTTTTAGCACTTTTTGCTCCAGATTTCCGAACTAATCAGTGGACAAAAAATTCTACACACACACATATATACATTCATTTTCTTAAGATATGCCAAAATGTTCAGAAACGTCTGAAACGTGAATATATGTGAAAATTTTCAGTTTCGATTTTTGGACGGTTAGTATAGCTTACTCTACAGGAATTTGAAAAAATAAGCAATTAAGCTAAGTTTATTTTAAGTTTCTATATTTGTGTTCAATGCGATTTTGTTATTTATATACACACTTTTCTGTTCTTCAATAATTGTTAATTTTTTATATTTCAATATTGTACAGATATGCATATACCATTTTCTTTTCCATTAATCTCTTGCCTTAACGCTTATAATCGAATTAATCGATTAGAATTGAAATTCAGCAATTTTTAAAATTGCGAGGACATAAATTTTGTCATGGTCCAATGATAATTTTTAGGTTGTTCGTAAAGACCATAAACTTTTTCAAAGATTTATCAAATCGTCCAAGTTAATTGCGAAGAAAGAGGCTGGCCAAGCGATATTTTGGTGAAAAATCAGCACGATTCTCAAATAATATATTGCGGAAAGTTTTTAAATCTTCAAAAATGTATAAGGATTTTTAAGAAAATGTCGACGAAAATTTTTACTGTTCTGCTAATTCTAAAGAAACGCATTTCACTCACAATCAGTTCAAATGATTTTTGCTCGCTCTTAAAGCTTGTGCAAATAAAAAACATATAAACTGATTGTAAGTAAAATATATAATTTATATGTACATATAAACATCGCCCTCGCTATAATCAAATTTCAACAACAATATGCAAGACATGCACAATTTATCCAGTTCAGGATACCAAGTATTATGTTTAAATAAAAATACTTGCAAGTACGTATCAAATTATTCTTACGCATGACAAAAAGTTTTCATCAATATTATTATTCGCGTATAACATGACAAATGCATATGTTATGTAGATATGACATATATTTCAAATTCAATTAATGTCACTCCAGAAAAGTGTTAAATGAGATTATTACCCTTACTTATATTTACAGTGTGTAATAAGCTTAAAAGAAATCCTACCTGAATGAAGCTTTAGTAAAGGATAAATTTTTTTGCATTCAACTTTAATTTATTTTGTACCGAAAAGTATTAGGTATGTATATTTCCATCGCCCGACACTCACAGTCTTTATATTTTTCTATAATAAAAATAAGATAAACTTGAGGTGCATGGCATCGTGCGTTAGGGCAAATTGTTGGAACTTTCCGTACAAGAATTAAATAGTCGAGAAAAAATTCAGTAATTAATAAATGTTGCTCAATGATTAAAAACAATTGTTGTAAATATTTTCAAATAAATTATTATAAATATTATACATTTTATCGCTCATATATATTATGGCAACGATCTTATCGCATAAAAAACTTAAGGATGTTTACATTAAGAAGAGATACCGAATGAATCCATCTGAGGATATATTTCTTACGCTTATAGTAACGCATATAAAATATATGCATTTTTAAACTGAAATGTTTATTTAAAATTTATATTTAAAGTATAGCTTTGTATATTTTGGAAAATTTAGAAAATTGTTAAAAAAAATTGAAAATTTTGAAATTTGTTTGAATCGTATAAGTGAACTTTAAAAATTAAAAATCTTGGTAAGAAACCAAAAAAAATGTAACAAAATTAGTACTCTCTTTTAAAATATCTTATAGTTTGATGAGCTTTTGTCTAATGATCATTTTTCACCGCCAAATATCATTTTTTTTACTTTCTCCGCTGTATCTCCGAACCCGCTAGATCTGTCATTGCCAAAACTAATCAACACGTATTCCCATCAAAAGATATCGAATGTTTTTTAAATCATTCAAATCGGTTGATCCGTACGCCCGAAATCGCGGACGAAAAATTTCATCCAAACAGACATACACACACACAGACACATATATCTATTTTTTCTAAGGTATGCCAAAATGTTCAGAAACCTCTGAAATGTAAAGATATGCAAAAATATATGCTATAACTTACCCTACAGAAAGTTCATAAAATTAAGTTGTTATTCAGTAATTAATCTTAAATTTTAAATAATTGTTCATTAACTTTCCGTAGGGTAAGTTATAGTAATCCAAAAAAAAATAAAAATAAAATTTTTTGATGGAGATTGTGTAACGTTTACGTTTCAAAACATTCTGAACATTTTGGCATATCTTAGAAAAAATGGATGTATGTGCTTATGTGAAAAAAGTTCAAAATTTTCAAAAATATTCGAAATATATAAAAATATTTAAAATTAAAAAAAGTCACATTTTGTCACAATTTTCAAAATGCTCGAAAATCTAATTTTTTCTAAGTTTTCAAATAATTTCAAAGTATTTTTAACAAATCTAATTTTCGGTGCCGGAAGTTCCAGCAATTTGCCTTAAGGCACCATGCCTTAGTTTTTAGTTTTGAACTCATTCTTGACCTAAATGTACACAATTAGTGTTTATATCGAGAACAATTTTTATCATAAGTTCAAAACAAACGATGCATTCAAATGGCAAGATTACATTCTAATTCGAACATTATAGCGATTTTTTTAACAAATTGCAAATCTATAAAAGAAAAATTTTTTTTTGCTAAATATACATATCAACAAGGAAATAAGTCATCAAGGCACAACTTTCTCTTATCTGACTATTATATTTCCTAAATTGCTAAATACCCGTATTCATATAAACAACACCATAAACGACCCCTAATTCCCCGAAAGTGTTTTTCGTCAAAATCGTCGTATACTACCACTAGCAAGTAAGGGTCCAGACCATAACAAAGCAAAGACCCTCTGGAATAATATAAACTTCAACGAGTATACGGTTAAGTTACTAAATGACATTGCAAGGGCGTACGACGGATGAATGGGCCTCTTCTGCCTCTTCTACTCGAATGTTTTCCATTCTCCCATACAATCTTTAGACCATATGCTTCGGTATGCTAAACCTGCAGGAATGTCCAAGAACTCGACTTGTGGGGGTCAGAAAAAATAACGCACTTCAGATGAAGATAATTTGAATACAAAACTAGTGGGGTGTATGGCATCGTGCCTTAAGGCAAATTGCTGGAACTTCCCGTACCGTAACAAAATGTTAGAAGAATACTGAATATTTTCTAATAGATTATTATTAATATTGTAACATTGTCTAATATTTATAGGAATTATATAAACTGAATTGCAAAGTTGAAATTATTTGTTTAAAGTATATTAGAAATATAGTCAGAATTAAAAATAAAATCTGAATTATTTTCAATATACAAAAAAAAATTGTTTTGAAAAAAAAAGTTGAAACAAATTATTTTTTGTCCAAAATCAATTATTTTGTTAAGACAAGCAGAAAGTTCTTTGAATCATTCAAATCGGCCGCTTAGTTCTCTTAAAAACTGCCATTTTTTATATATTGAGCTCCGTATCTTTGAAATGGCTGGGCCTGCCTTTGCCAAAAACTAACAAACACTTCTCCCAATAATTACTAATTGAATGTTTTTTAGATCATTCAAATCGGATACTCCGTTCTTTCAAAAACTCGATTTCTATTTTCTGCACTCTTTGCTTCGTATCTCCTAATCGGCTGGACCTGCCTTTGCCCAAAACTAATCAGCTCTTTTCCCTATCTATAGGAATCGAATGTTTTTTGAACCATTCAAATCGGTTGATCCGTGCGCCCGAAAACGTGACTGGAAATTTGTATCCATACATACATACACACACACATCCATTTTTTCTGAGGTATGCCAAAATGTTCAGAAATAATCAAAACGTCGAGAAATGTAAAAAATTTCAATTTCGATTTTCGGCCCATTACAATAACTTACCCTACGGGAAGTTAATAAGAATTAAGAGAAAGGGGTAGAAAAATCTTCATGTAATTTCGTACTTGCAATTAAACATATTTCGTCAAAGATAGTTCCCTTTTTTGAATTGACAAGGAACTTCTTTTATATCACGTGTTTTATCACTTAATCTTGTATTCGATTAAATTTTAGACGATAAATTTCACATAGATGTAATACTTGAGTTTGCTACCCTGCGGTGTTTACACTTACATGTATTCTAGATTACCAACATGTAAGATTACGTAAATTTTTCAGCGAAATCATATTTATTAGAATATGAGTCAAATTAGTTTTATAGGATTATTTTTTATATATGAAGAAAAATTGGAAAAATCCAAATTCTTTTTGGTGTCAATTAAAAATCGTACGCTAGTCAAATTTAGGACGCCTCAAGATTTTTTAGTTACCGAGAATTTAGTTTTATAGTAATATTGCCTATGAACCTAGTTATAAACTGAATGAATCATATATAAATAGAGAAGTTGAAAGAATCAAAATATTTTTTTGTGTCAAACTTCTTGCAATTAAAAATCATATGCTATCCATATTTTGGATAATCCAATAGTTACCGTAGGACTCTTATAATTTTAAATTACGATATTAATTCAAGAAGTATTTTTTATAGATAATTATATATAAGTATGCTTTAAGCAGATATCATGTTATTTCAGTTAGAATAAATTGAAAACTTAGTTTAAATTGTATATTATAAATAAATATATAAAGTATTGAGGAAGTAAATACGATTTGTCAAAAAATATGTGTAGTCCAGAAAATACTACAAATTTTCAAGCAATGCTCATTAAAATTATTTTTTACTTTATATTTTAATTCGCGAATATTTAATTTGAATTCATTCGCAATTAATAAAGAATATATTAGATATTAGATGGTAGTCTTGGATTTGTAAATATTTTGTAGAGCTTCGAATAAAAAATCCAAAAAGTAATAAAAGACACAAAAACGTTTTTAAAAAATCATTTCTTTATATATTTATTTACTGTCGACGTTTCGGAACTTGGTAAGTCAGGACATCTGTCAAGAAACATGATCTTGATAAGATTTAAATCTTAAACAATATATTTTTTGAAAAGTACAAAATGGTGGATTTTTTATATAAAATGAATAAAATTGTGAAAGAAATAACATTACAGAAGTATGACAATATAATCGAAATAAAAATAATAATAATAAATGAGTAGAGTATAATAATAATCAATCACACAGGTAATTAATTCTGTATTTTCTTGACCTCTTTTTAAAACTTTCTAATTTTCTAACATTTCGAATATTTAACTTCCCGAAGAAGAAGTTTATGTTTTTATCAAAAAATCCGATTTGCTAATTTTATGTTTTCTCGACGTTTCAAGCCATTCTGAATCGAATGAGACCGAATTCGGAAAAAGTATGTGTGTGTGTGTATGTATACAGATTTTTTGCCGTAAATCGACGTTTTCTCGAAAACGGCTGGGGCGATTTTAAAAATTTAAAAGCCATTCGATGTATCTCGACGAGGACGATCGGCAGAGACTTTTCTTTATAAATAGCAGAAAAGTGAAAAATTTTTCGTCCACGTTTTAGCCCGAAATTCTGAATCGATTTTGAAAATTCAAAAGCTGTTCGAAAGATATTGGTTGGGAATCGTGTTCATTAGTTTTTGGTAAAGATCGGCCGGGCCGTTTTCTTGTAATAAAGTGTTAAGAAATTTTTTTTCGACGATTTTTATTATTATTTTTTTGACGGTAGATACTATAGTCTTCTAGATCATACTAAAATATTGCGGCCCTACGACAATTGGTTTAACTTTGAAAATTCGTCAAAGTTTGCAATTATTGGTTTGACATTTGTCAAAATTAGACCTTTCACCGACGTTTTCCCTAAAACGTCTGAACCGATTTCAGAAATTTAAAAGCCATTTGATGTATTTCGATGAGGTCTATCGTTTGTCAGTTTTGTGCAACAATCTGCCAAGCCGTTTCTTTGTAATTTAAAAAAAGTGTTAAACTTTTCGTCCACATTTAAGCTCATCCTACCGAACCGATTTTAAAAAATCAAAAACTGTTCGAAAGATATTAGTTTTAGGTGAAAATCTACTGAGCCGTTTTCTTGTAGTTAACTGTTGAAAAAAAAATTAAGCCGATTTTTATGAATTTTTTTTAGCGATATATATCATGGTCTTATAGAACTTACTGTAATATTACGGCCTTACGACAAGTACTTTAATTTTAAAAATTCATCAAAGTTTGAGAAAATGAGTAGTTTTTCTGGCGTTAGCTAAAATTAAAATTAGACGATTTACTTGGTATAACAATATAGTACTTGGTCTTAATAAACATACTAAACCATTAAAATCTTTACGGAAACTGGTTTAAATATGATAATTGTTGATTTTTGAAAAGTTGCTTTTTGAAAATACTGCGAGTTAAAGTGTTCGTTCGTTTTCAATTATGTGTAATATACTTTATTTTTTTTTCATTGATTAAGTCGATTTTTTACACATATTGGGAAGTTCATGTAACTTGCCTCAAGGCTAAATACCAATACCAACTAGTTTGTTATATAATCCACTCATTTATTTTTAATATTTTCATTTTAATTATATTATCATATTTTTGTAATGTTATTTCTTTTACAATTTTATTCATTTTATATAAAAAAATCACCATTATCTACTTTTCTTAAATATATTGTTTGTTTAAATCTTATCAAGATGATGTTTCTTGACAGATGTCCTGAAAATGAAACGTATCTAGTTTCGAAACGTTGTTGCATATAAATTTTATGATAGCATGTATATTCGTATATGAAATAATCATAAATATTAATATGCAAGAAATACTAGGAATCGAGAACCTTACCTTGTGCTCCCCTGTTGAAAGCAGCTGCCCCACCACCTTGAGCTCTTGTTGTGCCAGCGATTTCTTGCTTGCTTTCCGCGAAGTTCTTCAGTCAGCGACTGTAACTCATTTCGTTGGGATATCCCAAACGGAAACCGTTATTTGTGTATTTTTGTTTAGATTACACAGTAGTATATTTCAATATATCTTCATCTTCCTTCTGCAACAATATTAAGTGATTGTTTCAAATATTTTTTAAAATTAAAAAAACGTTTGCGTTTAATATTTTTAAAAAATTGTGATTTTTATTTGTGAACATTGAGTACAAATAAATTTTTCATCTCAGATACTGAATAATCATATTTATGCTGTAAAGTGCCAAAGTGTGTACACCAGTGTTTATAACAAGTGTTCAGTGATGAATTAAAACTATAGCACATACAATTTCTGTTTCCTTCAAAACTACTATTTTTCTAAACTATCATCATGGTACGAAGCTTAACTCAGTGGACGAAAACTTTAAGTTTTCCTGCTAGGATATCTCCTAACAGAGGTTCCAAGGAATGTGTTGTAAATGTTAACCCAGGTTCACCCATTTCTTCCGGAGGAACTCCGTCTCCGCCGCCACCCCCGGAAAGAAAAGGAGCACCTACTCCGCCTCCGAGGCCTATCACAGAAATTAGTCAAATTGTAAGTGGCCAAATTAGAAATTATAATTTTGGAATCAGATCGAGTCATTATTCAATGTAAATATATTTTTTTAATTTTTTTCCAAAAATAGTTTTTGCTTCTAAATCCGATAAATATAAAATATTGTACAAGGCATAGATTTGAGTAATAGTTGAGTTAATGGTGTAATTTTCTGATTACAATTTGTTGTTCTAAGATAAATTATTTTTTAAACTAGTGGTGTATGGCATCGTGCCTTAAGGCAAATTGCTGTAACTTTCCGTACCGTAATTTTAAATTTTTAAGAAAATTGAAAAAAAAACGACTTTTATATATATTTTTTGAAAATTTTGAAAAAATTCATTTTTTTTAGAAAATTTTGAAAAAAATCAATTTTTTTGAAAATTTTGAGTTTTTCGGAAAATTTTGCAATTTTGGAAAATTTTGAAATTCATTTAACTCGGTTGATCCATAGTGTCGAAAATGTTGAGAAAATTTGTTTGAAAGATATAAGAGGCTCTAAACATTATAAATCTATTTATAGAACCCGAAGAATTGAAAACAAAATTTTTACTTATTAAAATCTCTATAAAAAATATCTGATAATTTGATGTGCATATATCTAATGGCATTTTTTTTAACATTTTTGTGGATCTCTACTGGACCTACAAATTTTTATAAAAATTTCATTTCGTCAAACCAAGTGAAATGTTTTTTGAATCATTCAAATCGAACACTCAAAAACTTAATTTCTATTGTTGGGATTTTTTGCCACGTATCTTCGAAACTGCAGAACCTGCCTTTGTTAAAAACTAATCAGCACGTCTCCCATCAATGGGAATCGAAAGTGTTTTGGATCATTCGAATCGGTTTATCTGTGCTTTTGCAATAGTCGACAAAAATTTGTATCCGTACATAGATACACGCATACATCCATTTTTTTAAGGTATGCCAAAATTTTCAGAAACCTTAGAAAAGTAAAGATATGTGAAAATTTTCATTTTCGATTTATTTGCGATTACTATAACTTATCTTACTTTAAGTTAATAATCATTTTTAGTTAAAAAATGTATTACTAAAATACCTTGAATTATTCGTTTATAAAAAAAAAATGTGATTGAAGCAAATAATTTCAAACCCACTTTTTTAATTTAAAAATTTTAAATTATTTATGTAGAAAGATCTATAAATGGAACTGAAGAAAATAATATCAAATGCGTTTCTTAATGTTTTTAAATTAAAAACATCGGAATTTGATCGATTATAAAATCATCAGAGTAGATATATTATTTTTCAAATAAACCTTTTTCGATAAAAAAATCAAGCGTTTGTAACCAAATAGAATAACAAAAAAATGGGACCGAAAAAAATAATTTCAAATGCATTTTTTTATCAAATTTTTCAAATAGTTCGTATAAGAATAATTATAACTGTAACATATAACACAGGAATTTGATCTAAATATTTTTTTTTAAATTATCAGAGTATTATGATTATTTATCAAAGAGCTCTAGAATATTTCCAATGCATTCTTGATGTCTTTAAGTAAGTTAATTAGTCAATTAATGACGTTGATGGTGACAGAATAAACTTTTTAGAATGCATTCAGAACAAGATAACTCGGTAATATATGCTTGGAATCTGGCACAAATGAATCATAATGTAGTGATCGAATGCCAATAAACTCCTACTTTGGTTGTGGATTAAGTATCAACTTTCTTCTCATTTAGAAATGATGATAATAGCTTCTTATTGTATTGATATTATTATTATTATATTGATATTATTAATATTATTATATTGGCCTAGCTTACTTAGAGCATATAGACACCTACAACATTTCATTTTTATATTTTATACCATTTTTATACATATTCTTCTTTTATACAGTTGCTTATTTACAACTAAATTTTTCATTCTTTATTTTGCTTCTAAATCTGCTTCTCTTGCAAATCTTGCTTTTTTTTCTTATTTCTATTGTTTTGTAATTCAAATTAAATGACAATTCTTATGTCAACACAAGGACTCGAACTGAGTACCCTGGCGTGTGAGTCGGGTTTGCCACTGACTGAGCGATTCCCGCCACATTGATATTATTAAAATACGCCTTAATAGTCCATAATAATAGTTTTGAAACATTCTCAGTTAGTGGATAATGAATTTAATGATTTTTTATATCAATCGAAATATTTATGATTATTTTATTGTAATGATATATAACTTAAGCTACGATCAGTTTTGTAGTATTAAATACAAAATTTAATGATATTTCTAAAAATATTAAAAATTCTTAAAGCTTTTTTTACATTTTCTTCACATTAATATTTCTAGAGTGCATAATTCGAATTTTGAATTTGGGAATTTTATTTATTTCATTTTAGCTATCCACAATATTTTTTTGATAAGTAAAAAAAATCCGAAAATCCAATTGTGATTTTTTAAATTTTAATCAGTGATTTTTTAAATTTAGTCAGAGATTTCTAGGACTTTATCGAAAAATACTTCCAGTATTACTGAAAAACTTCTTAATTTTGTTTTCATTTTTCCCATTGCCAATGCCGATGATGGTAATATAACATAAATAATTTCACCTGTCAATTTAATTTTTTAATTTATAATATATTTTAACTTTAATCTTTTTGAAACTTTGTAAAAATATCTTTTAGATACTGTAAAAAATTTCAAAAAAAAATTGCTGAATGATGACACACAACCGTGTCGAAACGTATAAACAAATAGTTCATTAGTTATTGTTTCTTTTATTTCGACGATTGGCTGCAAATTAACAATCAAGAATATGTCTCAACGTCGAACAAAAAAATATAAAAATTATAAACATAAATAATATATTTCATTATAGTTCTTGTATAACTTTAAATATTATAACTTATCTTTTGTGATATCATATTGTGTTTGTTAGGAACAATATTTAAAGAATTATATTAAAATTACAAAATCAAAGCAAATAAATATTGTACCAAGTGAAGTATACCACCATATACATACAAACCTATAATTTACAAGTTTTTATTTAATAATTGAGTGTTGAAAATGTCAATATTGCGTTTACAGTTCGTGTGACTAAAGATTTTTATTATTTTTGTAATTCAGTAGGGTGAATTCTCATGGGAAAACATAGGGGGTTGTAATTAAGACTAATTACACATAGTGGTTGGGAAAAAATAGTCACACCCATTTTCAATGCACCCAGAAATGCATTTTTCGAATATTGCTTTATCTATACATGTTATTGGTTATTTATTTATAATATAAAATAAGGATAAAAATACGTAACTGTGTTTCAGAAAAAAATCCAATATTGTTTCAAATTTCAATTAATAAACATATAATGGTTGTATGAATTTTTGAAAATATTTAATATTTTTCATTTGGCTTGGTACGATATTCTTGCATATTTGGTGCATAAAACACAATAGTATTAGCAATATATTTTTTAATAAATTTGGGCTTTAAAAGGCCTTATTGTAAATGGATTCTGATGAATGGCTTCAGAAACAATCAAATCTTTTAGAAATAATTCTTTACTAATTCTTACTTGTGCAATATTTTTAAATATTTATTTATTAATATAATAAATGGTATGAAGTTAAAGAAGTTAAAACATGAAGAAAGTATCGAAATCTACTAAGTCGATCTATAAATGTCTATTTGACCGCATATTTCGATTAAAATTTCCCTCAAGAATCCGATCAAGTTCGATCCGATACAATGTTAATATACGTCAATGAATAAAAAATGCCTTCAGCTATTTTTTGTACATTTGCATAGGCTCCCAAAGACCTGGGTCAAATAATAATATATGCTAAGAGGTCTCGGCCGCAAATAAAAATATTACATTAATGGCCCCGAGCCATACGTTCTATCTCGCACAGGAAACATCTTGGTGAATGAAATAAATTCCATAGATTTGATTTAAATTGATTTGTAGATAAATCGTATGACTAATCTTATACTAAACCTTTATAAGTTTTGTTTAGATTTCTCGAAAAATATCTAGATAAATTTACTAGCTTATTGGCTAAATTTTTGGCTTTTTCAAATGTGTAAATTGTCAAATGTTTAAATTTTTGAATATTCAAGGTCAAATACTTGCATTTTCAAATTTTCACATAAAAAACGGGTGTTCCACCTGAGGAATTTCTTGTGGACAATTTATTTCATATAATTTTTTTTTACGTCAACAGACAATTATACCTGTGACATGATTTATGCTTTAAATTCTTATCGTTGAGCCTAGCCCTAGGACGTGGTTTAGCAAACTGTAGTCCCGGGTCGATATCAACCTGAATCTGAATCGGTCGATATCAATCAAATTTGGTCCTTTTTGCCCCACCCACGTGTAAGCTTTCTTAGAGTTTATATAAAAAACTGTTGAATCTGACTTAAAATTAACAATACATCTTATAAAACAATTAAACTAAACGTAATATCTAAACGTATATCTAATAATTATCTTAAGGTCTTGCAAACTAAATAACAGTGCTCACACCCAAAAAACTACAACAATATAAAATACTTTTGTTAAACATTTATAAACATTATCATTTATTTCTCGATAGCAACGTCGTAAGAATCATGGTGAAGGCTGGTTTTACATCTTTTTCCCTCTACTTTCAAATATTGTTGGTAAAAATATCCTAATTCTACTTGTTTTTGAAATATCGATGATGGACTTTTTTAGGATGTTGATGGGTACCCTGCACGAACATCCTAGAAATACATATCTCATGTATAGTCAAAATAAAAAATGAATGGTTGACCGCTGAGTTGTCTTTTAGGAAACACATCTAAGAAAACTAGCTTATAGAACATGTAGATCAGATTGCTGTAGAATTAGAAAAAATAATCTTATATTCAGCTCTACATTGGCTAATTTTCATCGGATGAATATGAGATATTTTATCTATGTGAATATAAAAATCAAGATTCAAATAGAGTTGCAAAATCAAAATGAATATCATAACTGTAATAAAGCATTCTGCAGCACAATTTATTGCAAAACTGCAAAAAGTGATCTTGAATAGATGTGCGCCATTTTTTTAACATAAAAATGAACGGGTGAAATAAACTAATTTTGTATGCTTTAAATTCTTATCTTAGGGCTGGCAATCTTAGTCCTTGGTAAAGTCTAACTTCGGGCAAGTTTGATATCAAGCAGTACAAATGATCTTCCATTCAAAATTTCGCTGGTATTGCTACAACATGTATACACCAACAGTTTTAGATATACATATCTAGTAAAGTCTACACATTCAAGAATGGTTGACCGCTGGTTTGTCCTCTCGAGAAAACAGCTAGGTTAAGATGTACGTTAGAAAAACAGCTTTATACAAGATGTAGTTCTGCTATCTGTTAAAAAAATCTCATTTTATTGGCCAATTTTCATTTATTTTATTGCCAGGGTGCTGTACTATTATAATGGGTAATTATTTTTCCGAAATAAAAATAATTGGGTGAACTAAACAAATATTGTATCTTTTAAATTCTTATATTCCATACCTGACCAATCCCAACTTTGCTCAAGATTGATATCAAGCAGTATGATCAATCTGTTATTCACTTGAGGTTATAGATCTGAAATATGATCTTCCATTGAAAATAGCCTTTTATGGGTATTGCTACAACATATATACACCAACACTTTTAGAAACACATATCTAATAAAGTCTACACATTCAAGAGTGGTTGATCGCTGGGTTGTCCTCTCGAGAAAACATCTAAAAACAGCTTTATATAAGATGTAGTTCTGCTTTCTGTTAAGAAAATCTCATTTTATTGGTCAATTTTCATTCATTTTATTGCTAGAGTGCTGTACTATTATAATGGGTAGATATTTTACCTATATGTATGTATAAATCAAAACTCGAAAAGATTTGCAAAACCATCAATTAATCTCATAACTTCAATAAAGTCTCCAGCGGAGCAATTTATTGCAAAACTGCAACAATCGATCTGACACGTGCGCCCTTTTTCCAAGTAAAGACATCTGCCACAGTCCAGTTCAACTGCACCTGGCTTCTTATTCTTGTGCCTTTTATTCCATAATAAAGCAGCTGCCTACATAACGAACAACGACCTTGCTTCAAGCCGACCGAAACCGTAGCATAAACTTTACTTATTAACATCAAAAATTCAGGTAATGCTCTACTGCATATCGTACCTACTCCAGCCGCAGAATAATGAATATTTATAAATGTTTACTGGCCATATATGGAATATTAATTGGACGAAGAAAAAGTAGAGAGAAAAATCGAAATGCTATATGTAGAAAATAGAAAATGTTTTTACAAAATATGTAAATATCAGTTGAATGAATGTTTAAAATTATTATCAGTCCTGAAAGGTAGATTTTCATACCATTCACTTCTTTAAGAGGTAATTCCGCTCTAGGTCCAAATTACTTGTGCTAGTATTTTTTTATAATTTTTCTGGTGGCATTAAAATTATATTTTCTCAAGAAGTATAATTTAGCTTATATTTAAGTAACAAAATGCTAATAATTTCTAAAATATTGGCACCAGAGTGTGCTTGGGTCACAGTGTGGTGACTACACCCATTATAAGGGTCTAGATTTTGGGGTGCTATGGGCAGATTTGGCGCATATTAATATTTTTGGAATTGGTGAGAATTTTAATTAAATCAATATTAATTAAAATAGGGTAAGTGGTGTTACCCCTTAAGCTAAAAAAGCATAATTAATTTACTGGATATATATTTCACACAAGTGAGGTATTAACTTCCTCTAGGCCCTAGAGTCTCGGGTAAGTTGTAGTAATCTAAAAAAAAATCAAAAATGAGAAATGTCTTTATCAGTCTTTAGGCATATCTTTCAAAGGTTTCTGAACATTTCAAAGGTTTCAAAGGTTTCTGAACATTTTGGCATTTCTTAGAAAAAATGAATGTGTGTGCGGTGCGCGTTTGTGTGTGTATGTTTGAATACAATTTTTTGTACAGGATTTCGGGCGCACGGATCAACCGATTTGAATTCAACAAGCGTTCGATGTGAAAACATGTTGATATAGTTTTTGAGAATGGCAGTTTTAGCCTTGTTTGAAGCTACAGAGCAAAAAGTGCAAAAAATGGAAATTCAGTTTTTGAGAGAACGGAGCAGCCGTTTTGAATGATTCAAAAAACTTTTTGCTTGTATTGACGGAATGAATTTACAGCTTTGAGAAGACAGGTTTAGCGGTTTCGCAGATAGCGGAAGGTTAGAGTTCCATACCAATATGCACTTTCATACTAATAAATATGAATTTATGGTTTCCAAAATATATTTGCTAGTCCGTACCGTAACAAGATTTTCGGGTAAACATTCGAGAAATACAAATAATCAATAATCAAAAGAAATTGTTATCATTTATTGATTGATTACTGATTATTTGTATTTCTCGAATGTTTACCCGGGATTCTTATTGCGGTAGGGAAAGTTCCAGCAATTTGTGTATATTAAGACCCAATACAATGCACGACTAGCAAATATATTTTGAAAACAATAAATTATAGACAACACACCATGTTGTAGTATGACGTTTGTATCTCATGTTTTGTTTTGTAAACTGAATAAATTGCTTAAGAAGAAGTTTGTTATTAATATTATTTCAAATTCTGCCTAATAATAGAAGAACAATAACTTCTTCGAATGGCACATGAAATTTATATCGATAATTTAATTGATATATAAAATTGTATATTTTATTTTTCAATTAAAAGCTACTTGTACCGTATTACTAAAAAGTTCTTGAGAAAGTTCTACTATTAAATGAATACATTATTCCATTGATATTTATAATTGCCTAAATAAATAAAGACATGCCGCTGTGTTAAAGATTGAAAAAGCAACTGTTCTACAATTTTACAATGAATTGGTAATGAATATATTCCCAAGAGAAATATTAGTTTTTATATATTATATAATCCGAAGATACTAATTTTATATGGTGTTGCTTCGTGAGAGCGAGAAGTTACTTGTAAAAGAATTCTATTTCGTATCCATTTGTGGAAATCCATTTTATGCATTTGCTCTTTTATTGTTTTATATGGTTTTTCTTTTCCAGTTTTGCAGTTTTAAAATTGAGTAATAGATTCTTTTAATATTTTTTGACATTATTATAATAGTAAATATTTTACACATTTTTTTAGCGTTGTAATTCTGATACCATAATAATGAATTGAACATGTTCAGCGTTTCCAGTTCTTTTATAAATATTTTTTTGATCAGAATGATCATTAATATGATTATTATTTACATTTCTATTATTAAAATTTTCAATTTGAGAAATATGATCTGTTGACCTCAATAAATTGATGGATGTGTTTCTATATGCATTGTTATATATAAATATGTCTTATTCTTAGCCTAGCATTCATGCGACTGCATTTATTTACTAAACGTTTATGAATTTACAAACAGTTTCTATCACAACGTTTGGTTCACAGCTGTGATATATAGTGTTACATTAAATTTTCATTTTGAGTTTATTTAAATAAATAGATACCATAAGATAGAATAAGACAAACAAAACATTAAGAAATATAATACATCATCTGTTCATCGTCAGCAAGTACAAAACATTAGAACAAATTGCTTAGTAGAAATTCACGATATTAGAAGTGAAATATATGTTTTATAATTTTAATAGCATTATAAAACTTACATTTGTTCACTGTACTACTTTAATCACAATAAATACTTCTGCGGCCAGGTCAAGGTTATATACAGTGTTGTAGCTATTTCATAAAATTTCATAAAATTCCTTCAAAGTTAAAACTAATACTTTGGTTTTGTTTGCTCCCTGGCTGCGGAGCAAAATGGTCCAGGTTACAATGGTGAATAAGCTGGGGATTTTTATGAACATATTTCGATAGTTGCTTATTGTGATGCAGATTATTTGGTTTAGATAGTATAATTACTCAAAGTCAAATTGCTCCTTTATGCCCCCTATGAATAATAAAGGTCTCCTTTTCTGCAAACTATGCAATGGAACTCTATTTTGTATAAAGTTGTAATTTTTACCTATTTATAGCATTTTACTTTATATATCTGACCAGCTTAAAAAAACGTATTTCAAAATCAAAACTTGAATAAAATATATTAAAAAATAAAATATATTAAAATAATTTAAGTAAGATTTTCAACATTTTACGACCTGATGAGTGTAAACCATCTAAAAATTTAATAAGTTTGTAAATATTGTTCCGCGGAAGCCAAACATTTTCTATGCACGTGGAGCATCTAAAAATTTCTTCACACCAAAAAATAATTGCTTTAATTTTCAAATCTTGTTACTGCTCTACTTACTCCTTAGAAGGTTTTTAGAAAATATTGACTAATAAGCACATTAGTATTGTATTTTACGTTTTTAAAAGTGCTTGTTAGTCGGCTGTTAATAAAACAATAGAATGATGGAGTGTTTACAGTACGTGCGCACGGTAATATCAATTAAAACAATTATATGAAGAAATCACGTTATCTTTGATACACAGCAAAATTTGTTCGAAGTTAGAATGTTTAATTCAAGGTAATTTATGTTTCTTCGCAGAATTAATAATATAGTTATTATAGATTATGATAAATTTTCATGGGAAAGTTTTAGATTTAATGTTGGCACAATAAAGAAACTTGCTCAAATTATAAAAAGGTGAGCTTTGTTGTGAAGCAACCAAACGGTAGTCTTATCTTTTTTATTGTCGGAAAAGTGCTACTTTTATTTGTAAACATATTCTCATATTTTTTTATAAATATAAATTCATAAGCTTTCAAACTTGGAGTAAAAATTTTCAATCCAATTGAAGCCAAATAGAATGCTATGAATCTTTTAAAATCAGCACCCTATTAATAAGAATCGACTGTTTCTTAAGTATTTCAAATCGATTGATCCGTGCTCCGGAAATCGTCGACGAAAAATTCAATCCACACATAGACACACACATACACACATGCATTTTTTCTGATGTATGCCAAAACGTTCAGAAACCCTGAAACGTAAAGATATGCAAAAAATTTCAATTACTATTTCTGGACGATAAATGAAACTTCTTGATAAAATTTAAGCCTAAAGTGATCAGCCTTTAAGGTCATGCTATAATTTATCAATTTTCTTGAAAAAAAAATCAAGGTGCTGAAAATTACACAATATATTCCCTATGACGATAAAAGAAATGACATCAATATTTAATATTTTGGTATGTATATCATATCATGAACAATTTTTTCCAAGATTTTTTCTGTCGTGATACTTTAATCCTAGACAAAACATTAAAAACGCGACCTCTGCTTTAATTTTTTTCTTTACTCTACTTATAATTGTACTAAACACATTCTGTGACGGTTTGTCCATGTGAACATCTACATACTGTTATGTTTTTTTGGTGATATTGATTACATAGTAACGAAGAGAGAATTCATTCTTAAAACGCTCAATTTTTTTCAGTTTTTTATTTACATGCCCCAGGGGAACACTCGGATCCCACGCTTCGAACTAATTTGTTCTGCATACTGAGAACGTCAAACATTTGGGCGCGAAAGATTATCGGAAAATATAGATTTGAAATAAAGGCAGACAAAAATTAATGTAACTAACTAATAATTTTACTTACAAGGACAACCTCAGTTTTACTATTCTGAGATTTTGTTAAAACTTTGCATGGCGATAGATTTGATAGTCATATAATATATGCTTCTCATAGGCCTATAATATTTTAAGGTATTCGGTTTGACTATCAAATCTATCGCCATGTGAAGTTTTATTAAAATCACAGAAGAGACAACCGCAGGTTCTCCTTGTTAGGAATGTAATAGATAAACAATTATAAAACCCAAAACTTCCTTTTACAGGATATAATAAATGATGTGAAGATTATCTTTACATTTAATTATTTTTTAGTTAATTATTCTATTTACATTCTAATTTTTCAAATCTGATGAGAAATAAATTGTTTTTTTTTTAATCATAATAATTCAAAACATTAATTGCTTTCCTTGTTATGAAATGTATTAAAAAATCTTTTCCAAAATATTTAATTGGCAAATAATATAGCTTATTAAAAAACAACTTTTCAAATAAATTCAACAAAGAGTTAATTAAAATTTCATTATTAATTTTATGTTTTTCTCTAGTCTTTGTTTATAATATTTATATTTTATAGCGAATAATATTTTCAAGATAACAACAGTATCAATAGCATTTTTGTTTAAATTAATAAATGTTTGTTTATATGAACTGCGATTTGTATAATTATAACGTATTACATTATATATTATACATAATGTATAATTGATCATATTTTTTGTATCAACCAAATTTTACTCGAAAATGATAAGAAACGCAGTAAATTTCCTTAGAATTGCTTCTTATCTCTATAAAATATTTTAAACTGAAAATATAAATATTTTTGGTAATAAATTTAGATATGATTTTCAATTTCGTAAAATTTGGATTTCAAATTCATCAAAATGAATTTTTAATCAAATTTTTGTATCAAACGAAAGTTTTAGGAGCTTATTCTTGTAACAAGTGAATGTTCCCGTATAGCGCCTTAAGCCAAAACCGTTTTGCTGAAACAAAACAAAATAAATATTGACTTCATATCTTGTATTACTATTGGCTATAGCGAAAATCTTTGGATACTACATTTTTCAATAATTATATATTTGGAGATAAGTTAACGACCTGATACTCATTCATTCCTTTGAAAATATATGGAGCATTTTTAATAGGGTAGAGCAGGGCTTAAAGGTGCACAGGTAAAATGGTCCACCACCAATATATAAAAAGCAAGTGAAGTTAGAATTTTTTATCATATTTATATTTAAATATCTGTATATTATAGTAAATTTGCAATATCAAACATATAAGCATTTATATTTACAGGCAATATTGCACAAAATACTTATCAATCTATAATGATTTCCCTATCTGCCGAACGTTTTTTACTTGACCTTTCTCTATTATATCTATTTAACTACTTAATAAAATAAAATTATGGACTGAGATAAATTTAATATGTTTTTAAAGAAAAATATGTCATTTTTCATGAAGATTTACAATTTTAACCCTTTCTACTCGCGAATTCCTAAATTTATATGAATTTTACCGCCGGAGCAGCGGCATCCGAGTGGAAAGGGTTAAACACTGAAATTTTTATGAAAGCTTGGTATAAAATAGATTTTACTAAATAAAATTCATCAGAATAATTGTTCATATTACAATTATTTTATTTTTATATAATTGAATATTGCTTACATATTAGCAAGTATTAGCAAGTATTATAAATTTACTATTTTCTTCTAAAATACTATAATGTTCTACTAAGGAAATTAATTTTACATTTCGAACAATGGACCTTAAATTCAAGCACTTCTATCTCTTTGAAATTTATGGGATATTGAAATTCATTTTAATAACAATAATATTATTATAATTTTTGCAAATATCAAAAGAGCAATATCCCATGATAAATATCCGAAGCATCTAGGTGCGCACTGGCATCATTATAGGGCATTTCTCTCATGAATTCCGTTTCTCGTAGACATAGCACCTGCGACGCATTTTAATAGTTTTATGCAATTTTATTAATTCACTTAATTTTTATTTATTTTTGTGTACATAATGAAGAACAAATCAAATGTTATAGATGATGGCAAAAGTTACTATTTTCTAAGGTTAAAATTTTATCCAAATCTTCAATCACAAATTCAATAACTTACTACATAGTAATTAAAAACTCAACACTACATTAAATATTTTATTTTCGCATCTTTTCTAAATTATTTTTATTTTGTTTTTTTTTACTTAAAATAATTCCAAAAAATATAAAATAATTATAAAATAAAAATAATTCCAACTTGCATATATTATGATACTGAATCATACTCAAAACTGTCAAAATGTCATGCATTTGATGTGCATTCAGGCGTTTTACACATAAACTGCAACGTCACTCGTATGTTATGAAGCTGGGTCAGAAAGACCTTGTTATCTAAGATCGTTTTTTTGGCATTTGTGCGGTTTCTAGGTTAGGTTTTCTATCTGACATCCTGAGAAAAATGTCTGACTGTACAGCAACTACATGGACTTTGCCAAAATTTAGAACGAATTTGTATGAAAAGTTCTTCATAACATAGTCTTGCCATAACATTGGTCTGGTGTGCGGCATAATCGGTTCATTAATGTATCAAACAAAAAATTTTTTTTACCAAAATTCCCTGAATAACACTACTTTTTATGTCACACATTTATGACTGTCATGGCTATGAACGTGTTAATGTAAAAAATCCGAATAAATAAGCTGATACTACCTTAAAACTATTTTTTCGACAAGCTTGTAGAAGCCAAGAAGTTTTCAGATTTAGTTCCTGGCAGACCTAGCTTTTGGAACATATTGCAAATGTATCGTTTGCGTTGGAAGTCTGTGATTGACGTGACCTCTCATCAAATTGAGTATGTAAGACATATATGCCTGACACAGTTCATGTAGAATTAATTAGCGTCAGACACATTTCACTGACATGGCCATAAACGTGTTATAAAAAATCCGAATAAATGAGCTAGATTCTACCCTATGACCCCATATTGAAACACTTTTTTCGATGAACTTGTAGCAAGTCAGGAAATTTTCAGGTTTGGTTCCTGATAGTCCAAGCTTTTGGAACCTATTGCAAATGTATCGTTTGCGTCGGACGTCTGTGATTAACGTGATCTTCCAACAAATCGAGTATGTCAGACATATATTCCTGACACTGCCCATATAGAACTTTTTAGCGTCAGTCACATATAATAAGAATCAATTTAAAAAATCAGAATAGATAAGCTGATTCTACGTTTCCGAGGGAAAAATTAAGAAAAGTCGTTGGCTCTAGGTCTATCATAACTTCTACACCAGCTGAGCAATGAATGTGTTGAATTCGATGTTGATTTTGTTTATTTAGTTCCATCTCTCGCAAACCGGTCTACTAGTGCATGGGAACGTTCGCAATTTCATTACCAACGCCTTGACCGTTCCTGCTTTGACTTTTTGCAATTGCTTTTTAGCAAAAACTATTTTGCGTGATTTTTTATGGAATAGATCATAGAAGTCCCAGAGAAAGCTATTTTATACTTCGCTGGAGTGTGAACAAATTATTGTTTATTTTTATGCAAAGTGATATTGCTTTATAACTGAACGGTAATACTGTATTTTTTGCGAAAATTGGAATGAAAAATTAAAGCTACTATCGCAAGGTGAATCTGTAAAATTAATTATTATTATTCTAGATAATATTAATTATATTTGCCCGCTTGTATAAAATTTGAATTTATATTGCATGACTCTTGAATTTAATAGTAATAAAAGAGTCATGTTATATATTTGAACGTACTATTGACATTAGAGGTTTCTAACCATTTACTCATTAGCATGAAGTATTTAAATTTTATATATGTATTTTATGAATAAGACTTTATGAAGAATAACAGAACTAATGCATTCGTAGACTTACAAATTGTCTGCTAAATGCAAAAATACACATGTAGGTACTTCAGCCTTCACTACCTTTTAGCAAGGCCGGTCTGAGGATAATACCTGAGAAAATGGTCAATGTCGACCAGCAAAGAATTTTTTTAAATTGGAAATATAAATCACATAGATATTTTCAAATCCAATTTGGCTTTTTTATTTTTTTAATTTGCTACTTGAACACTGACAATGATAAATATTTCTGAAGTAAAGCCTGCCACTTCATGGCATTCTCAATTAGGACGTCCATTAATAACGTGAACTATTTTTAAGGATTTTAGAACCTTTTGAAGAAATTTTTAATCAATAATTTTAGATAGGTACATTGATAAAATCAGGTAAAAAATAAATACACCTGATAACTTACTAACTTCGCCTTCATCCCTTGTGGTATTTTGTGATTTTTTGTCACCAACCCCATTTTAGGCCTCAGATTAATGGAAGGCTTTTATTGGGCTCTTCAAATTTATTTTTGGATGTCAGTGATATATTGAAATTGACTACTAATTCGGTCGCAACTTTGAAGTCAAATTGCATAAATGGACTTAGTATCAAAATATTTACATACTGCAAGCTACTTACATACTGTTTTCTTACAAAAATAACTGGTAACCTCTATAAAAGTCTGCAATATTAAGTATAATCTAAAGTCTTTTATTATTTATGCTCTAATAAATTCCGAACAATAAAGACATTAAGGATAAATTATATGTTTTGCATAAAATAAATATGTAAATCTTTATTTAATATATTCATTTTCAATAATTTACCGTATTAATTACTTTAAATTACCAATTTGCACTGAATTAGCCCAGAACTGTCAAATGGTTTTTCTCTTAACAAAATTTATAACGCGCTCGGAACACATCCAACAAGTTTGTTTGCTTTTAATAAACGATTTTTATACCCGGTAAAGCGTTATTTTTAATTATTCAATAAACTATTTAATATCTTTATATATGTATAAATATATACTTGACTAAATCTAAAAACTACTTTTGTTTTTCTGTTGTTTTTAACAGCAATTATTAAACTTTCTAACATTTTGTAGATTAGTATCGACTTACCATAATTCAAAATGTCTTTTTATTAAGAATTGTTATAATTCATAATAAAGTAGAATAACAGATTAAAACTTTAAAATAAGGCTTGTCCTTATTTTAGTACAAATATGAACTATTTACTATACGAACGATATATGTATGAATTTCAGATCTTACTTATATTAATAATTACTTGTATAATTATTAAGAATTTTTTTTAAAAAATTAAGAAAAATTTAAGGAAACCTTTTTCTTAATATTTACAACTTCATAGAAATATATATATATATATATATATATATATATATATATGAGTGTGTGTGTGTGTGTGTGTGTGTATGTGATGAGACCACCCAAGTTGTTCGTGTAACTATGCGTTAAATTAATAATTCAATGAAGAATATAAGAAAGATATTAAGTCATTTGGATATAGTTAATGGTTCCATCGGTATTTTTATTGTTAAATCTTAATAGAATATAAATTATGTTTTGTATTGTTATTTATTTATTATTGTTTTCTCTTCATTATATAATAATTCCAAATAGAATTATATACGGACGCTATTTGTATTATTTTTTGTATAACTTTGCTGTTCTTTATTTCGACGAATATTATAAGATCTTCTATATATAACTCATCATAAAAAGTTAACCCAATTTCGATAAAACATTTCATGTTTATCAATTAACAATTAAATAGATTAAAAAAATATAGTAAATATGTATGAATAAAGAAAAAAATATGAAAAAGAACGTATAATTGTTTTCTCTTGAAAAAAAAAAACCATCAATTTTGACCGATGACAGTTTTATGAAAATCTATTTACTGAATTAATGTGATCTTAAAAGTATATGTTAAACTATTCCACAATTGATTAATTAATTAATGCAAATGGAAGTGAAGTCATGTTAAAGAGTAAAAAAATTAATTATAAATTTACAATGTCTTAATGCGTTATTAAAAATAATGTTGGAACTCATAGCAGAAATTCAGCTCAATTGCATTAACATTTTTTAACTCATGCGAATTGATTTTCATCAAAATTTAATATTAGTGTTAAGGAAATGAATTTTTATATATAATAGTTCTAGAAATATCAAATTACGGATAATTCGTAAATAAATGCTGTGTTATGTTAAATTCTGTGTATGAAAAATGTAATACTATTTTATTATTATTGCGAAAAGGCAATTAAGATATGATTTTGTGCATTATTTATATTATATATGATATAATATAAAGGTATTGCATAAAAACAATTGTTAATATTGAATAATACATTTTATTCCAACGCTTTGTCTTACAACTACGATTTAAATATAAAACTAGTGGGGTGTATGGCATCGTGACTTAAGGCAAATTGCTGAAACTTCCCGTACGGTAACGAAATGCTCGAGGAATATTGAATGTTTTCAAATAGATTATTATTAATATTGTAACATTGTTTAATATTTATAAGATATAAACTGAATTGCAAAGTTGAAATTATTTGTTTAAAGTATATTAGAACTATAGTCAGAATTAAAAATAAAATCTGAATTATTTTCGATATACAAAAAATTAAAAAAAAATAAATAAAAAAATAAATAAAAAAAGTTGAAACAATTTTTTTCCAAAATCCAGTATTTTGTTAAGACAAGCAGAAAGTTCTTTGAATCAATTAAATCGGACGCTTAGTTCTGTCAAAAACTGCCATTTTTTGTACATTTAGCTCCGTATCTTCGAATTGTCTGGGCCTGCCTTTGCCAAAAACTAATAAACACTTCTCCCGATCATTACTAATTGAATGTTTTTTATTAAAATAGGATGCTTAGTTCTCTCAAAAACTCGATTTCTATTTTCTGCACTCTTTGCTCTTTATCCCCGTAACTGTTGGACCTGCCTTTGCCAAAAACTAATCAGCACATTTCCCTATCAGTGGGAATCGAATGTTTTTTGAACCATTCAAATCGGTTGATCCGTGCGCCCGAAAACGTGATTGGAAATTTGTATCCATACATACATACACACACACATCCATTTTTTTTTTTAGGTATGCCAAAATGTTCAGAAACCTTCAAAACGTCGAGAAATGTAAAACTTTTCAATTTCGATTTTCGGCCCATTACAATAACTTAATAAAATATGATTTTGCCTATATTCAAAACTTTCCTCACCTTTATTCAATTTATTTGAGGTAATATTGGTTCAAGAATGATCATAACTCATACCAAGTCCATATTTCACTTAGATATCATGGTGCTAAAATCATCCAACAATTTTTTTGCCATTAGTTTAGGCAAAAATGGGTTAAATAATAACCAACGATACCATTTAGTTAATATTTATCGATTTTCTAATTAATTATATTTATTAACAAATGTTGAAGTAAATCAATATAAGCAATAGTGTTAATATATGAAGTACAATCACGAAGCAAAGGAACATTATGTAAACCAAAGGCGCTGTTGTAACTTCCTGTTTATGCTATCTGCATAACAGAAATCACTTCCTTTATTGCATCCGTTTCAGTTCAAACCGAACGGCTTGAAATTTTATTAAATTTGATTTACCAGTTGTTATTTGTTTATATTATGCGTTGCATATAATAAACTCAACGCTTTTTATCTGAGAGATAATTTGGAAAAACTTGCTTTGGAACGATTTTAAGAGCTCTTTGTAACATATGATCGCAAGCCCTTGGTTGTAAATGCGCTTGATATAATAATAATCATGAATGAGCAAATGAAGGAGTCCTGAGAAGAGTGGATGAAGAAAGGACTCTACTGAGCACAATTCTGAGAAGAAAAGGAAACTGAATCAGACCCCTTCTGCAAAAAGAGTGCCTCCTGCATGACGTCGTCGAGGGTAAAATAAAAGGAAAGGTAAAGGGAAGAAGAAGAATGCAGACGATTGACGACTTAAGTGAGAAGGGAAAATACAGGAAACTGAAAGCCGAAGCACAGGATCAAGAAGAATAGAAGCAGAAGTTCGAAAACAAAAATACATGAAAAATGGGGGGGGGAGAATAGTGGTAATGGAAATGATTGACAAAAGGTAAGGGAATCATTTATTTGTGGTCGCTCTCACTTCATGGACTTGCCTTTGAGCAGACTACCATTTATTATTATTATTGATAATAAATGGTGGTCTGCCCAGAGGCAGGTCCATGATGTGATAGCACCACAAATCAATGTGTTCGCGCTTGTTTAACATTCCCATTACCAATAATAACTTTTTATTCATTTTTATGCATTTTACTTTTCAAACTTCTATTTCCATGCTATCTGGTCTTGTGCTTCGATTTTAGTTCCCTGTATTTTATCTTCTTGTGCAAGTCATAAGCATTTTTTTCTTGCCAATTCTTTTAGTCCTCCTATTTTACCTTCGACCACGTAGTGTAGGAGGTACTTTTTTGCTGAATGGGTCCAATCCAGTTTTCTTTTCTTTTCAGGATTGCGCTCAGTATAGTTCTTTACACCACCCTCCTTAGTACTAATTCATTTATTTCATCACATTTCAAATCTCCAGGTAGTTTTTGTCAACCTTTCTTAGAGGTTATGTCTCTGATCCGTACTGAGCTACAAAACACTTTATTAGCCTATTTCACAAACGGAGGCTAAGTTTCCTAGTCAGTAGCTTTCTAGCGTTTTGTAATAGATTTATCTAAATTCAATGCTTTATTTACATTTTAACATAATTTCAACATTTGTTGAACTTTCTGATTTGATTTGATTAATTTTGAAATTAATTTTTCTTATATACAAAATTATTCATTTCTGGAACAGAAATTTTTGCAGTTTATTGAATCCCTTAGTGACTTCCTTTTTATATTCGGTAGAACTACATATTTAATAACACTAATAATATAAAACATTTGTAACTGTTTTAAATAAATATTAAGCCATATAAAGGGACTAGTTTTATCGCTCCTATTAGAGGATTTAACAAATTCTTGCATTATTGGCAATCTATTCAATTCCGTGCCATCAGAAATTATTGGTCTTTCGATCTCGATAAATAAAAACTATTAAATGTCCATAAATCCAAACAACAATGTTCCCACAGTATTTCTCGGTCTGAGAAATAAAACGAATGATTTTATGTTCCGAGTGAAGTGCATCGAATGCGTTTATATTTAATACTGCATGCTTTCTTACACGGATGTGTTCGGCTTGTAATACTTGTATGTAATATGGAGCATTCGACTTAGAAAATTATTCGTAAAAGCAAATCGACATTGCCATGTTTTTGCACATTAAATATATCAAGTTAAATTATATGACACCAATATCTTAATCGCAAAACTAGATGATAGAATCGGGGTTAAAAATCTTGTGGCATTCCTATATGTGACAAAACATTTTTTAACGAGGTGCATATTAGATTATTTATGTACGAATAGCAATGAAGTAACTGTCGATAATTTTAGTCTACTTATTTTAGAATGGATTTGTACATAAATTTATACTTTTAATAAAAAGAGTAACTTAAGACGTTTTTGCTATTAGAAAGTAGTAACAAGACGTATCGAAATGTAAAGGAGTACTTTTTTATCCTTTACGATGACTCTTTGAAAAACTATATTAGGAAAATATAATAACTAATAATGATGAAATTGTAAATATTGTAAGAAGTATTCACCCATTTATAAAAATTATAAATAATATTATAAACCACTATATAACGGTCAGAATACAAACTACGCAGAGTTTAGTGAATTACTCATTGCTACAACATTGTAAACTCGAGACATCCTTGACAAGCCTAACAAGCGTTTATAAAATTACTTTCCAAACCACAAAAAAGGGAATAACAACTAAGTAATGAACAAGTCATAAAATAATGTTATCTAGGATTTCAAAGTCACATTAAAGCTAGCACGTAAAAGGCTTGCAATGACGCATTTTCCAGTCAGTGCCAGTTTAGTTTTCAAAAAGTTCAGATCAGTATAAGTCAGTTGCAGTTTAGTTTTCTATAAAGTATAAGCTCAGTCGTGAATCCAGTCTTCAGTCAATCATGAGCTCAGTTATCATTGGAGTCGCATTTTAATTAATCATAATTCTTAATGCTTTATCAATTTTTTTATATAAACTGATCATTGCTCATTAATTTTCGAATTTTAATATATTTTATATTCGCACTTACTTAGAATAAAACTAGAATCAGCTTTATGAGTAACGCACTTTTCATGATTATGACTCTTTCAGGCATTCTAATAGCCTAATTATTAGGATCTGTATTCATAAGGATTTTTGTAATAACGTTCTTATATTGTTAAATAATACAGATCTGAGAATTCTTTACTTTTAAAATCATAATTGTCAAATATTTTAATGAAATAAAATAAAAGTACCTAAGAAACTTATAACTTAAATTTAACATTTTGCACTACAACAAATTTTTCAAAGAAGTTTATTTTCAGTGATAGTACTCGAGACTATTGAATGTAATATATTAAATTTTACATATTTGTACTTTCCGGGACCATCTATGTCCGTTCTTTCAGAACAACGTGGTTTGAACATAATTCAATTCACAAATGAATGTTTTATAATTATGCTTGAATCTTTTCAAGCTTAATTATTACTTGAATCATTTCAAACAAAATTATTACTTAGAAAAACCGACTAAACTCTGTGCCAATTAATTTGAAATTACTTAGAAATATTATGACTGTTCCTTACCGATTGGCTGCGTACTCGTCGAGCGTAACGAGACCCATGCATGAGTTGAATATGAAAATAAGAAACCGAGCCATAGGAATCGCAGGAGATGTAATAAAAAAACATCTTGAAAATAATAATAAGTCACTTTTCATAGTCTTCAGTTGCTCTCACGCTAAGTATACTTTTTATATGCTTTCGGTGCTGTATGTTTGTCAGATTTTTTATAACACAACACTTTCATTAAGCACTATTTTACGAATAAACCATCAACCCAACGTTACATAATAGATTTGAGTCCGGATAATGATCTAAATTTTGATGCATTACCGACTCTATATGTAAAAAATACATAATAACGCTCGAAAAAATATAAAGACTATTTATTTTGTAATAAAGATAACTGTATAGACAATTTGTTTTTGTCTATTCTTGGCAGATCATGTGCAAGTATATTTTTACAAATAATAATATGAAGAGTTTTACAAACCTTATATGATTAAATTAAATGAATAAAATAACGCGCCAAAAGACATTGTTTGAAGTTGTTCATCGAAACAGATGTATTAAGCGCATTTTCAATTTTTCTCAATTTTATTTATTTTTTTAAATTTTAGCTTTTCCAAACGAAATTTTTATTTTATATAAAAATACTCTCTCGCTTCTTTGATAAAAAGAGTCAAAAAAGGTATTGATCTTTATTATCACTATCATCTTAGAAATAATATACATTTTTACTAATTACTAATATACATGAATTTGTAAGTAGCCCCTAAAACCTTTTTAAATTCACTTCAATTTATTCACAAATTCTAGAGATATGTTAAATTCATACGTCGAAAAATTAGCCAACATCATTTTAAAAAAAAATATCATTTTTTATTATTATATTTGACCCACCAAATTGTTGCTTTCCTAAAATATTTGAGAATTAGTAATAGCTATATGTAATTTAATCATGAATTAATAAATAATAATATTAGGAATTTATATATCACTTTTTACCATTTGCGACTTATTACGCAATCCATCAAGGTTATTTTATAAAAGAACAACAATAAAATCATAATTACAAGCTCGGTTTGCGTTCGGAACATTTTCTTAAGATAATTACACAATAGTTACATTAATTACTATTTACATCCTATAATAATTTTATTAACATACTTTATTTGGAAAATTATTATTGGTGTCATTTAAAATAATAGCTAAATTAGAGAACTGGGTAGAACTTTGTAATCTAGACAAATAAAGCGCCTTATCTACTAAAGAAAAAGTAAAGTAAAATTCCTATTTGAAAATATGAATACAAAAATCGAAAGTTAAAGAATTTATTGTTATATTATTTATTGATAAGTAATTGTGAAAATTCTGAATTTTTTGAATAATTATATGAATGACTTATATATTATAACAAATAAATTATTAGAACCGACCAGAATTAACGGGCCAATTTTCCGGTAAAATGGACCGTAATAAAGCGTTGTTATGGCAACGCCTTGTTACCCAACATTCTTCATATAAAATTATACTAAAAGCTGTAAGTTCATTGCTGATGAACTAATAATATTCGAAACTCTATAGAACATAATAACTTATAGAGAACATAAAAGTCACTTTTATGTTCTCTAAAAAGTATTATTAAAATAATGGATATTAAGCAATGTTTCTACATTAAGTTGTTATTAATAATTTGATGATATAATATTGCCTTTAATATACTTCTATTTGTTGTTTCAGTTGTTGGCGTTACATATTTGATTACAATAACTCAATATTCATTATCAAAATATTAACCACAAAATTCACTATAATTCATTCATTTGTTTTGTGTCGTAATTTGGACAATACCACGAATGGTATTTTTTTTACAAATTCGACTTTTATTTTTATTTACGTCTCCGTCATAACAATTATCATATGTTTTTATATCGAAATCTCAGAAGTCATTTTTCATTTGAATCCATTGTTGGCGATCAGCGGACCATCACGAACGGAAACGCATTTCTGAACACTTTTTATGCGATTTTCGTCAAGTAATTGGCAAACTAAAGTCCGAATGATGCCATGAAAATGATATCTTATTTGTTTTTTTGGATTAAGAATTATTTTAGAATATATTTGGTTATATCAGCGCTTCTTTAAACAGGAAGGCCATACATTTTTATAAGTAATGATTCTATTAAGCATTTTTTTTCATGTTAAATTTTTAGCAAAGGAACATGGATTAGAAGTAGAAATTCAAGTAAAATATCTATAAAGCCAAAAAGGTTATTTTTGTTATTGAATATTAATTTGTTCGTAATATTAGTTATTAATACCAATACATATCTATAAAAAATATTTTTGAGAATTCTGAATTTTTTTGAAAATTTAGATTTTTTTCAAAGCGATCGCGCGGTGTGGATCTTTTAGAAACAAAATATCGAATATTTTAAAGCTTTTATTATTGGATCTCCAAAATTTGATCCATTTTTCATTCTGTCTATGTCTCCTCCGCAATAGGAATGTTTATAGAATCATTCAACTCGGTTCATCTGGGCTCACGAAATTGTGAAAAATTTGCGATTACCATAACAACTCTTAATAATCACTTATCATATATTTACTTGTATTTCATGAATAATTAATTATGCGTCATATGCAGCAGAGATCTCCATTTTCGCTCTGAAAATATATAGTATCTACATAAGTTGTTTTCCAAAATGTGCTTAATTGCAAATGGTTTGCTGTTTAAAGTGGTACGATTTTAAATACAGATACGAAATTAAAATTAATTGATAAATTAAAAAGTTTATGGCTTCGTGAGAATTGTCAAAGGATGTGGGATGCGGGTTCTATAATAATTAATTTTTGGAAGGGTTCTATATCTTAATTACACAATTGGACATACTAATAAAGTGTATGTATATGTATATATATTTTCATTATAGTTGTGCACATACATTAGTCATGTCCTTTATTACAAACATGTCACATCAATCGTTAAGTAATCGAGAAGAGAAAGCAAAAATAACTATTCTTTATATTGCATTATTACACATTTATTGCACAACTTCCTAAAATAATCACATACTTAATTTTCTTATCCATACAAGTTTTTGAGAATAATAAAATTCATAATTTAAATTCTATCGATTTTGAAACGATTTTTATATTTCACTTCTGATATTATGAATGAAATATTTTGCAGTTTTTATTTAGGATCTTGGCGGGGATCACTATGATTAATAAGAAAAATGAATAGTACAAACATTTAGTTTACGATATATATTGATCTTCACTCTACAAACTTGTCCTCTCGTTAATTTGATAGTTTCTCAGTTATTATGAGTTACAGGTATTCATATTCATACATTTATGCCATTTACCCTGAAGGCTCCTTGGTTAAATAGAAAATATTCTGGTCAAATATTGACCAGACCTAATTAGCCAAAATAATGTTTTCTGTTGACTTTTTATTATCTGCTTACAATTTTTGCAATAAAATAATAGGAATAGTTGTACAAAGGTACGTTCTGAATTGATAAAACCAAAAATTTAATTCGAAGCAAATTGAGGAGTAACTATTTTTTTAACTTATTTTAAGGACTTAATTAAAATACATACTTTTTACCCCAAAAATTTTACTTTTGCCCCATTTGGTGTAATTTTTCACGGTTTTCCGACCCCTGGTGTAAATCAACATATTTTCGATTGGCATTGCTCGAGCATCATCTAATTGAATAAACAAGAATTTTTAAGAAAAACTCTATTAAATAATTATAAATTCGGCGTGCAATTTTATTCTTCCGTAATTAACAAAATATTTTTGTTGAATATTATCATTCTGACTTATCGCAAAAACCAATCATAAGAAGAGAACTGGTACGAATGAAAATGGTCTATTAAAATTCCATTGTGCAGTTAGCGGGCAACTTGACGTGTCTCTTTGAGCTTTGAACAGTATCTAGAGATGAAGAATGTTCCCACCGTTGATATACGAAGCAAAATTGCACAAAGTTATATCTAATCTTCTGGGATATGAGATAAGAAATAAACTTAGTTTTACTGGGCGTTTGTATTTTGTGTCGTCTATGGCTCTTCTCAACGATCTTGGTAAAACTTGTCTTTAGTTATTCCATACTCGAAAATCTTATCAAAGAGGTAACAAAATTGTTCATAAAAAAGTTTGCATTTTTTAAATTAGGCAATAATTTGAAGTACTTTTGTATAGAATGGTGATAATTATTATGGTGAGCCAAGCCTGCTAGTTCCAAAATCTACTTTTGGTTTGCAGTTTCTTATATCAGGATTTTGCCCATTTTCCGCCCAGTAAACACCAAGTGGCTGATATCCACATAGATTCCACATGCGTTGCACTTAATTTCAATCCATCAAATCAAATGACAATTCTATGTCAGTACCAAGATTCGAACCGAGTATCCGCGGCGTGTGAGTAGGGCGTGCTTCTGACTGAGCTATTCCCGCCACAACAATAAAGCAACTTCAATTACAGATTGCTATCTGCATTTTAGGTATTGATAGCAGAAAAAACTAGTGGTGTATGGCATCCTGCCTTAAGGCAAATTACTGGTATTTCCCGTACCAAACATTATTTTTTTAAAAAAAGTATTGAGAAATTTTAAATTTTTGAAAAAAATTGACTTTTTTGGAAATTTTTTTTTTGATTTTATAGTTTTTATATTTTTATAATATTATTAGATATTTTGGAAATTTTTAACTTTTTTTTCAAAGCAATCGCACTGCTTTAGCTGCATAGAGACAAAATATCGAAGCGCGTAAGCGCCGCGTCGCCGTCTAACGGATAAACAATGTTACGGAACCCATAGAAATCTAAACAAGTTTGATACACATTAAAAGTCTCCATCAAGTATCTGATAATTTGATGTGCATATGTCTAAATGGCATCTTTTTACTTTTGTTACTAAATCTCTGCTAGACCTGCCTTCTCAAAAATTTAATAAGTTCTTGTCAATAAAAGTGAAGTGTTTTTTCCGCTCTCTCAAAAACTGAGTTACCGTGTTTGGCTCTTTTTGCCCCGTATCTTCGGAACGACTAGACCTGCCTTTCCCAAAAACTAATCAGCACGTCTCCTTATCAATACGAATCGAATGTTTTTTGAATTATTCAAATCGGTTAATCGGTGTTCCCGAAATCCACGACGAAAATTTGTATCCGCATACACACACACACGCATACAAATACACACACACAGATACATCCTTTTTTTTCAAGGTATGCCAAAATGTTCGAAAACCTTTGAAGCGTGAAGATATATAAAAATTTTCAATTTCGATTTTTTTGCGATTAAATTTGCAAATAAACATTTTCATTATTTTTAATACCAAAACAAGCATAATAGAGCGTTGCCATGACAACGCTATTTTATGAGCTCTGTTACGGCAGAATTGCCCCATATATGATAGAGATATTTTACAAACGTAGTAATCTTTATCGAAAAAATTTTCTACAGTCTACTATATTATCATATTTATTAAGAAATTTTGTATCCAATATTATTGCTTTCAGCACGAACCCATACAGTACCACATAGCAGTAATTAGTGCATTTCTACAAACCGGAACTAATGTTTGCCCATCTCTGGCTTTAAATCTAATCTTAACTTACAATCTTTTAGAGAGCGCAGTATTATCATTAAAAATATTTCACACTGCTTTACTTCACTCCAGAGCGGGTATGGCTTAATAGTTAAGTGCATTAATTGCTTTTCCTTGTTCAGTAATTATATTCATAAAGTTTCTGTCATATTGTATTATAATGCGCTTAATATTTCCCATGTAAAATGCATTCTTTAGAAAGAATGCATTTTGCAAAGCTGTTTTTTTCACTTTACTTTGTGTTACTTCACCGGTTATGCAAATCTGTTTGTAATGAAAACAATTTCTAACTTGCGGTAAATTAGAATGATTTTTCTTCGGTGCATATTTATAAATTTTGAAACATCTCTTAGATTTGACAATATAATTATACCAATGAAAGGTACGATTGTGAAAATCATTGTCTAAAACAAAGAACACAGGGAAAGTATTTCTAATCGACATGAGATTTTATGGTCTATTTTCAGTGAAACGATTGGAATTTTTTGTATTCAGATTAACATGATTCTGAAAGCAATCGTGTCCATGCGCTTTCCAAAAGACCATATTTGATCAGCGTAGGATGATGTGAGAATAATTTAAACATACATAATCATTTATTATTCAAACACGTATAAAGTAATATTGAAAATACTGACGGGCCCTTCGATCGTATTTACAATGTTGCTATTAAGAAACTACGAAAAGAAAAAAATCCAATCGATTTCATAGAGAAACTGGTGTATGGCATCGTGCCTTAAGGCAAATTGCTGTAACTTCCCGTACCGTAACGAAATGTTCGAGAAATACTAAATGTTTTCAAATAGAATATTATAAATAGTGTAACATTGTTTAATATTTATATGGATTATATGCACTGAATTATAAAGTTAAAATTATTTATTTAAAGTATATAAATGAGCTTTAGAATTTCAACTAGAATTAAAATTAATTCTGAGTTCTTTTCTTTTTTTCCAAAAGCAATTGTTTCGTCAACACAAGCAGAAAGTTTTTTGAATCATTCAAATCGGATGCTCAGTCCTCAAAAACTCGATTTCTATTTTCTGCACTCTTTGCTCCGCTTCTACGTAACGGCTAAACCTGCCTTTTCTAAAAACTAATCAGCGCATTTCCCTATCAATAGAAATAGAATATTTTTTGAACCACTCAAATCGGTTGATCCGTGCGTCAGAAAACGTGGACCAAAAAATGCAGACACACAAAACACACACACACATATCAATTATTTCTGAGGTATGCCAAAATGTTCAGAAACCTCTGAAAAAGTAATTTTTTTTAAATTTAAGATTTCTCATAAATCTAATTTTTGCAAGATTTAATCTTTTTTTTAAATTAATTTTTGGTACGGGAAGTTTCAGCAATTTGCCTTAAGGCACGATGCCATACGCCACTAATTTTGAGATATTTGTTAAGACCATGGACTCTATCGCCACAGAAAAATAAAAAAAATCGTGATGATTATAAAAAAAGATTCTGCCGATCTGTACCAGAAACTAATCAGCACTACTCCCAACTGACGTCTTTTGAAAGGTTGTTAAATTTTCAAAATCGGTTCAGGATTCTAAAAAACAACTTGAGAAAAAGTCAACAAAACGTCAAAGTTTGGAAATAGCAAATCGGATTTTCTGGCGAAAACACAAACTTCTCCTTCTGGAAGTTAATAATTCACTATACATTACTACTGATTTTATATCAGTTCTCGGCAAAAGCCATTAAGACCATGACGAGTTACTGGACAATCACATCCGCGCATCATACATATAGATTATCAGGAAATTGCGATGCCATAATAATCTGCGATTGTCGGCTATAAGATGCAGAAAATTGTATCTTCAATATATTCCCCAGATTTGCTACGGAAATTGAAATCGAATACATTTTTTGTCCCGCAAAAGACCGCAAACTGTGTAATGTTACATTAACAATCTAATTTAAAACAATCGCGCAATGAAAAAGGTTCGAATGATATGGTGTTCCTTCATCAGTTTTGAAACTTCTGATGATTATTGTTTACTAAAACTTTTATCAAAATAATATATATAAGATGATAAATGAAAGGGCACTTATTACTTATTATATATCTTGAAAATATTAGTTCCCAATTCATCGAGACCAAAACTTATATTTTCATGCTCAAACTAAGAAAGAAAATAATTTTTAATAAAACCTATGTTAACTTACAAGTTAACAATATTTTTCAGTATATGTTATTGAACACATCATTCACAATTCATAAAACCTGTTACATACATTGTAAACTATGTATGTATGTAATGTAGACAACATACAGTGTTTTAATTTTATTTTTATAACACAAGCAATAAATTGTAACAAGGTTAAAAAAGAAACATTTATTTTATAAGCTCACATTAAATAAATATCCTTAAAATTAAAGTTATTAAAACAAAACTCAATATTAGCATGCTTTCGTGCTAATTGTACACATGAAATAAATCAAATACTATACAACTGTTAGTTATTTTATATTTCAGTTTTTTTTTACAAACATTAATCATTAATACAAAAATTAGAAAACATTATTATATAATGTATGCAACATTGACTGGTAATATAACAATTATCTAATTGTAAATAATTCAGTTACAAAAGTGTTCAAATTCGAACAAATATATAAATCAAAGTAGAAAATTGATTTAAATTAAATTATATTATTATGATAAGAACTGACATAAATGCCATATGAATTTCAGAAGATTTATTCATCATCAGGTTCATATTTTATGGAAGCTTCTAATGATGCTTCCTCTCTTCCTTGCTGCATATACTCTTCAAGTTCTTGATCCAAAAAATCCTTACAAAAAATTTGGCATATCAATTCAATACTTAAAATGTACATGAGATATATATTCAGTCGATATAATTGTTTTTAATAATTATATTTATTTAAATTTAATGATTTTAATTTTATTTTGCTGAATACTTCAAGCCAAGTCTATGAACAATTTGATAATATATTAATTGTATCATTTATATATCAATTAATATAATAAACTTGCATTATATATCACAAGAAATAAATGTTATTTGAAGAGATCTATCTTCTTGACTTACTAATCCTTTGATAATATAAATAAAGTACAAACCTTCTGGTCTTCGGGTGACATATCTTTGAGCAAATCTGCTTGCCACTTCATGAGGTCAACTCGTTGCTTGGATAGATTAAATCTATATCTACTACTAGTTGACTCAGTGCTAAAAATAAAAGAATAATATAAATATAATATATATATATATATAGTGTATCAATAAAGTAATGTATAGATGGACATTTGAGCCTCGGAGCCAATTGCAATAGCAACTTAGACATGCAAACTTATCTTGTAATTCATATAAATTATTCATATGCAATCACTTTGTTTTTTTCAATCACACTATTCTAATATGAAAATTCTCTTCTTGAAAAACTAATTAGTGAATAAATGATAGTGCTCTGTGCACATCTACTGTGTAAGACTACATTTATACCCACTGATGATGATATGAAATCTTATGCCGAAACATTTGGATAAGTTAAAAATTCATTTTTAAATCTTTGCTTTACGTTTGATGAATTGCCTTAGAAGTACTTATTCATATATCTGAACTTCAAAATAACTAAGCATAATGAAGTTAAATAAAATATTATTGTTAACATCTATAGAGATGAATGATGTAATAGAGATTGTAGTTAGAGATATTAAAGTAGTAGTTAATAAAAAGATAAAGTTTATTATTATAATAGAGATGTTATCAATATAGAGTATTACTACTAATAGTGTGTGCGTATGTATATGATTTTAGATATATATCAGTATAGGATAGCTTTACGAATCAATTTGTTACTCGAGCTAACTTTTTATATATCTCAATCCCTTGCATGCAGCAAGCATTGATAAGTTATTTTTCATATACTTTAATTTTAGAATTCTCTAGAACTACTAATTTAAGTTAAACTAAAGTTGATTCTGATTCTAAATCTTAATTAGACTATTCGAAACCAAACTCATGTAAAATATAATATATTGCTAACATCTCTAGGGACGAATTGTGTAATAGAAATAATAAAGGAGTAGCTGATAAAGAGATAAACTGTATTGTTATAAACTATAGATGTTAACAATATAGTGTATTACTACTAATAGTGTATGTATATGATATGTGTTTTAGATATATATCAGAGTACAGGATAGCTTTAATAATCAATTTATTACTCGAGCTAACTTTTCATATATCTTAATCCCTTGCATGCAGCAAGCATTGACAAGTTATTTTTTTATATATACAGCTTCCATATTGTCTACTCTCACATTCAAAATGAATTTCAGTAATCTCTAGAACTACTAATTTAAGTGAAACTAAAGTTGATTCTGATTTTAAATCTTAATTAGACTATTCGAAACCAAACTCATGTAAAATATAATATATGGCTAACATCTCTAGGGACAAATCGTGTAATAGAAATTGTAGTTAGAGATAATAAAGGAATAGTTAATAAAGGGTATTATTATAATAGAGACGTAAAAAATATAATGTATTACTACTAATAGTGTATGCTTATGTACATGTAATGTGTTTTAGGTATATATCAGTATAGGATAGCTTTGCAAATCAATTTGTTACTCGAGCTAACTTTTTGTATAACTCAATCCCTTGTATGCAGCAAGCGTTGATAAGTTTATCTCATTCAAAATTAATTTAATAATTCTCTAGAACTACTAATTCAGGTTTAGGTAAAGTTGATTCTGATTCTAAATCTTAATAAGACTCACTCTGATTCATCCATGGTTGTGTCGCCGTCCCTGTCGATTTTGGGTCTTTTGGAAGAGAAGGAATGTGAATGGTCGCCATGTTTAACAATTAGATTAGTATTCTCTTTCGGGACGATATTGTAATGAAACAGCTTTCTCTGAGTTACAGAATTATACTTCGTTCCCAATTTCTTGGTAACTAAGTTAGCGTGAACAGTAAATTGCACAAACTTAAGGGTATCCTTCCTTTTGATCGGCTTGTTCGCGACGAACTCGTAATTCATCTTATCCGAAGAACTCATGATGTTTTAATTACTTAGTAAAGACTATTAATTGATAGAAATGTTAATTTCAATTTGAATGTAAATGTATAAGTACATATAAGGTCTACTTACATGGATTCCTGTATTAGACGACTTTACCGCTCGAATCTCGAAAGCTTTCTGAGCAAAAATTCTGGCGCACAACGAAACAAACGAATCACAACGCGCTAAATTACTCGGCCATAGAGTAGAAGAATGACCACAGAGAAGAATAGATCAGAATTATATTTTTCAATAATTCATCCATAGAGATATAATGACACTCTCTACATTTAAATTTGAATAATCGAATCACATATTAATTTTCAATTTATGTCTTGATAATAATATATAAACTTGGATCTTGGATCATGCTTGGATCACTTCTACGTGAAAATCAAGATTAAAATTTAACTCCGTTAAAAATTACAACTAAAATATTAGGATAAGGGATCGTTCAAGTATTACGTAAGCAGATTTACTACAATCATTTACCCCCCCCCCTCCCCTTTTTCAGCAAAAGTAAGCAAATTTCTTACCAAAAATAGGCAAAATAAGCAAATCAATAACCCCCCCGCCCCCTATAGTGCTTACGTAATACTTGAACGGCCCCTAACATTGATTTTTTTAACTCGTCGAAGAACAATTTTGTTTTTCGCGAAAAATCCGCGATAAATTGCTAATTTAACGTTTTCTCGACGTTTCAAGTCATTCTGAATCGAATGAGATCAAAATTTAAAAAAGGGCGTGTGTGTTTTTTGTAAATTTAAGGAAATGCATGTATGCATCCCACACAGGTCTTTTGTATGGATATGCCGGACTTAATAGCGCCTAGGTATAATACCTATTAAAACCTTCTTTTCTCTTGCCTCTGTTAATTACAATATTGGTCCCCACGGAAACCGCCGTAAGGGGGCGTCCATTAATCAAGTGAGGTTTTTAGGGGGAAGGGGGTTTGATAAAAAATCATGAAATATCACGCGGGGATGGGAGGGGTATAGTAAGATATCACGTGTATTTATTTTTTACTTGAATTTAAAAACAAATCCAAAAATGTTAAAAAAAATCATAAAGGTGACCATTTTTTCTCGTAACTAAAAATACACGTGATGTTTTGTGGGAGGAGGGGTAATTTTGAATATCACCAAAGGGGGCGAGGGTTCGAAAATCCTTTAAAAATAGATCGCGTGATTAATGGACGCCCCCTTAGGCATTACTTTGTGGGAGGAGGATCTAGAATGTTATATTTCTTGCTCTGACAATATCTTCTAATCTTATAATTATTATCTACTTATCTTCTAATTATTGCCATTCGCTCTTCTTCTTTTTGATAGGCATTACTTCGTGGGGAGAGGATCTAGAATGCTATAATTCTTGCTCTAAAAACATACTTATCTTCTAATTATTCCCATTCGCTCTTATTCTTTCCGAAGATAGCAGGTGTTAGTACTTCGGTAGCAAATGTGTCTAAAACTATTCAGAAGATTTTGATTGGGAATCGTGTTGAATAGTTGTTGGTAAAGATCGTCCGCGTCGTTTTTTTTTGCCAATTTTGATAAAACTTTGTGTAACGATAGATTTTGTAGTCTGAAATGACATATTAAAATATTATAGGCCTACGATAAGCTGTTGAACTTTAAAAACTCAGCAAAGTTCATAGTTTTGGCGTGCGTTCGAGCGATTCTATGCCGAAGCATATACTCTTTGGTATTTCGTAGGTTACAGATGACACTTAAACAAAATACATTATTTAAACACGAAATATATTAAATGAAATGTGTTAAACAAATTAATTCAACATGTACATAATTATATGTATTATAAGTAATGTTGGCAATTCGGCTGCAAATGCATTTCATTTTTGTGGATTCGCGGAATGCCGCCGGTTCGATCCCGGCCGGAATCATCTAACAAAGTCCTCTATATTTATTAAAAACCAGTAAGGGATTTTGCCGGAATTATCTAATAAAATTGTTTTTATTTATTCAAAACCATTCACGGTTTTTGGTGGTTTATTATTAGTTAGTGCTATCCCATGATGAATCATTTATTAAAGAAAATTCTAAATCGTATAAAACAGTTAAATCTTGATTATGTGTAAAACGATTAAATTGATTATGTGTAACTATAGGGTAAAATGTTACTCACAACTGGTTAGTTTCATTTTTCTGAAGGTCAAATCCTTAAACATTAAATTCATAGTACATTAATGCAAACTGGCTCAGTGAGCCGATCACTTCTTGATCAATTTTATTCATCATCTTGTTGAATTTCCATATATCAATCAATCATTTCTCAATCAGTTTTACATGAGTAGCAAAAGTATTTAAGTAATATATTTATTAATAATCATTATTTTATTTTTACAGATATATCCCGATGCAGATCAAGAGAAGTCCCTCATCAGTTTGCCTTCCGCAGGTCCAGTTGTATTCTGTGTGCATCAGAAATTGGGCTGCCGTTGGGCCGGCGAACTGCGTGCCCTCAAAGCCCATTTAACAACCTGCAGGCACGATGCGACACCCTGTCGCAATGGATGCGGAGCGCAAATTCCGAGGGCTATGATGCCTGATCATTTGCGCTACACCTGTCCAGAGAGACGTGCCCAGTGCGACCATTGTGAAAGGCAATTTAGTGGACATGATTTGGAGGTAAATATTTGAATGCATAAGTCGATAAGATTAGGAAGAGAGAAAAGAATGAAAAAGTGGCTATTGCTCAGAGTTAAGTAGAATTTGAATTGGTGAAAGAACAGAATACGATAAGAACATAGATAAAGGCTTTTTTAAATGCTTCAATTATTTTTAGATTATTCGTATTAATTAGATTTTTTTTTCAAAGATCTATGAAAAAATTGCCTATAGCACGGTGATTGACTGAAAAAAACATAAAATAAGAACATTTTAATAGTTTCTCATAATAAAATCAGTTCCAAATTGGTTAGTACACAAAGACTTAGACAGACAAGACAGATAAAAGAAGATAAAAGATTTGAATTGCTGTCTCACACAAATATAAAAATCGTCTAGCTGATCACTTCACTGAATTAGTTTACTTGTTGTCCGTTTCGGGACAGTTGTAAAAATTATTATTTAATAAAAAAAAGTAGGGCAAACAACTTGTTACCACAATAAAGTGTACCACTTGAAATAGCACTATGTAATTATACAATTTAGCACCGCTGTGTGTGGCGCTCTAATAATTTCTTATCAATAGCTAAAAACCATAGATAAAAGCTAAAAACTAAATTAATGAACAACAAATTCAAGATTGTTATTTTTAAATAATCATATATTCACAATACAAAATATATATGAAGGATTCTCATAAATTTCACAAGGCGCCAAACTGATGATATTTTTAGTCAATTTTGGAGGCAAAGGTATAAAATATTAGGAAATTTTAGATCTATTCTGTTCTCTATGTTAATTTCAATACTTCAGTTTAAGCAATAGATATAAAAAATAATATTATCTATAAATAAAATAATGAGACATTTTGAATAATATTTAATCACTTGTATAATAATAATTGAACAGAACTTAATTTATGTAGTCTGATAGTGAAAGGTATTTTGCTATATGCAAAATAAACAATGTTTCTCCTTTCATAGGTAGTAATTATCCAAATAAATTTTTAAATATAAAGATTGCTCGTTCATATAATACATCTTAAAAAACAAAAACAAATTGAAAGAGATATTATAATGAGATTTATTATCTTTTAGACTCACAATGGAACCTGTCCACAAGAGCCCATTTATTGTGAAAACAAATGTGGCGCCCGTATCCAACGAAGACGTATGAGCAGACATAGGGCTGCAGAGTGCCCCAAACGTATGATCCCTTGCAGACATTGCCATAAGGAATTTGTGGGTGACACCTTAGCAACTCATCATTCGCTGTGCCCCAGATTACCTATTTCATGCCCTCAGAGATGCGAGAAAGCTCCTCTACCACGAGAAGAACTGGAAACACATTTGAAAGATGAGTGTGATAGATTGCAAATTAGCTGTGCCTTCCGTGATGCAGGATGTAACTTTAAGGTCAGTATTAAAACAAGGTTTATGAAAAACATCACTGAATTGCAGCATAAGGTTAATTCCATTCTTATTTTTATAGGGAACACGCCAGTCAATGGATTCTCACATATCTACTAGTTGTTCCCAACATCTACAAATGATGGTTGCTTTATCATCACGCCAAACACAACAAATCAACTCCCTACGAAATGCTGTAGCCTCTTTGTCTTTGAACTATTCTGGTACTTTAGTATGGAAATTATCAGATTGGACTTCAAAAATGTTGCAGGCAAAAAGTCAAGACGGTGTCGAGTTGCTATCACCTCCTTTTTACACCAGCCAATATGGGTATAAACTTCAGGTGAGAATCATCGCTTAGAAAACTGTGTCGAATGAATTATTAAATATACCTTATATCCATGACCAATAATACTAATTGATAACTTGCAGGCCTCAGTTTTCTTAAATGGAAATGGTGCTGGTGAAGGTACACATGTGTCTGTCTACATCAAAATCTTACCAGGGGAATATGATGCTTTATTAAGATGGCCGTTCAGTCATTCGGTGTCTTTCACATTATTTGATCAATCACAAAGTGAGTAAATGTTAAGACATGATTTAAATTGTTTGTTACTAAGCTAAATTGTCATGCAATCATGAATCATCATGCAATTGATATTTTCAATTTATATTGCTGTAGATTCAACTTAACTTTGAAATGCTAAATAAGTACCCAAGTACCCAGTCATCATATGTAAAACCTACTAAATATTGATGCATGTGAGCAACTTCATAAATTAGATTTTCATATTTCATTTGTTATTGTTCAATATTTGCAAAGTATGAGACATTTTTTGAACATCGTTTAATGATATTGTTTTTATTGTTTCAGATAAAAGCTGCAATGTGGTTGAATCTTTCATACCAGATCCGACATGGGAAAATTTCCAGAGACCTAGCATAGCACCTGATGCATTAGGTTTTGGTTTCCCAAAATTTGTTTCACATGAAATGCTGAACAGACGATCCTTCATTAAAGACGACACAGTTTTTATTCGAGTCAAAGTTGATCCCAGCAAGATTGTAGCGGTTTAGGAGAGTTACCAATGCATTGTAAATATTATTAGCTTCAATAATTTAGTCTTGCCTTATTATAGAATTGTCATAAGTTGTATATAATTGAAAGAGATAATTATAAGTAATAGTAATAATCTGAGTGAAAATTGGTTTATCTTAGTCATGTGTGAACATATAATTGGATCAATTAATGGTAAAAGAAAAACGGATTTTCAAACTTAAAGAATTTTTGTTGCTCATAAAGATATATTTTGACTGATATTAAAATTTGTTTAATTAAGTATATTTTTATATTTTGTATATATAGGCATATAAATGATTAAATTTAAGTCAATTGCAGCGATAAGAATGATCTGTAAATTTTTGAAACTATTAATATTATATTAATATTAATAAGATATTTTTATATAAATATATTTAGCATATTTTCAACCTTTTATATTACAGTACTATATTATAATTTAAAGATTGAATAATAGCTGGACTTAATTGCCAAAGCAAGCTTCATTAGTATATGAATACATTTTTGTAATTTAGTGTTACAAAAATAGTGTTAATTATTTTGTATTGATTAATTCATAAATATATATTATCTAAGCTGGTAATACCAAAGTTAAAGAAGGTTTTCAAATTATTGAAAATCAAATATATTGTATCAAAGAAATTCAACACAAAGTGAATAATGACTGATATCACAAAAATAAAAAGAAATAATAATTTTCAAGTAACGCACTACTTTCATTTTTGGATTTTTTTTATTGAACTTAATTAAATTAATTTTTATATTGAAATTTATATCCATGGATATAAATTTCAATAAAAAATTATTCCACTCTTTCATTCTTCAAATTCTATAGACTTAAATTAAAAAATCAAGTTAACTAAAGAAACTGTTATTAAATTTTTCTAAAGTCAGTTGAAGTTTCTTTGGACATAGTATAAATATAAACAAAATTTTATATTCAAATGTGTGATCACTAAATTTGTATGATATATAATACACAATATGAAAAATATAGAACGTTTTTTTATTTCAAAATTAAAAAAATATATTTATTCCATGAAATGGAAATCCATTTTATGGATGCACAAAGTTTTCAGATCGAATAAGCTTATCTAATGCTGAAAATTAATGAATCATTTTCGAAGCATTTCCGATCAATTGATATGATTCATAATTGCAATAATGAATCATCTAAGCATTAATGAATTGTCTAAGCATTTTGAAGCTAAGATTAGCTTAATTAATTGATTTAAAAACTTTGTGCATCTATAAAATTGATTTATAAAGTCCATTATTTATTTATGCATAATTGTGTAAACTATCAAAAATTTAAGAGAAATCTTTGAGGAAATATGATCGATGCTGATTTGTACTGATTAAATATTTTTGTACTGATTATTATTCAAAGTACTAATTACTAATTAAAGTACTGAAGCACTAATTGTATATTTTTTGTACTAATTAAAGACTCGAGGCATATTTTAGCAAATATTTTGTGAAAATACAGTAATAACTGATGATATATATTTAAATATGTATATACTATAGAAGTTATTGTTAAAGTACTTTTACTTAATTTGTTAACTTCCCATAGGGTATTTATTGTAATGGACCAAAAATCGCAATTGAAAATTTTTACATTACTCGACGTTTTCAATAACTGAGAAACGACTCGTCGATCATTGACAAAATTTAATCAGCACGATTCTCAAATAGAAAGTTTGTAATGGTTTTTGAATTTTCAAACTCGATTCACAAATGTAGGCTATATATAACGTAGACAAAAAAAATGTTTTTCAAATAAGATTGTGAATTTTTAAGAAAACGTCGACTAAACATGAAATTTTGACTCACGTAAAAAAGCGCTGCTCAATTTTTCAAACTTTGGGAATCGAATGTTTTCTAACCATTCAAATCGGTTGATCGGTGCGCCCGAAAACATGGACGATAAATTGTATCTATGCATACATACACACACACACATCCATTTTTTCTGATGTATGCCAAAATGTTCAGAAACCTTTGAAACCTAAAGATATATAAAAATTTTGATTTTCAATTTTTTGCGATTACTATAACTCACCCTGCGGGAAGTTAATAAATTTTGCACAATGTCTTCGAACTCGTTCTTATTGCGAATATACATGGGATTGCGAACATTTTTCTACATTTTATTAAATATCTTGAAAATTTTGTTTCAAGCACTCTTTTTTTGTTAACGTAACAGAAACCAGATATTTTTTTCTGTAATTTCATATAAACTGTTTTATTTGCTTCTAAATTTTGAATAAAACAATGTATATAAAACTTATATACGATGTAAAATGGGTTGAGTTTTTTTTAAGTTTGGATAAATGAAACGCGTTCTTAGGGAATTATCGTGTATAATAAAAATTTTATTGTTGACAGTTGAACACTTCTAAAAATATATTGCGAATAATTCACGATTATTTTCACTTATCGGAAAGTTCAAGTAACTTGCCAAAAGGCAAAATGTCACTTCCAACTAGTTGATGATACAGATATACAGATATATTTTTATATAGGCATTTAAAAAAATTTTACTCACGTTTTGATACATTTTGGAAATTTTGAATCCAGGTGAAAAAACTGTTGTCATTTTTTCACAAATAAAAATTGATGCTACAACATATTTGTTAACAATTATTATTATTTAAGGATTTATTTGTTTCACTAATTACACAATGTACAAGCGTCTATGTCGACCATTTTAAATCTCATAATGTTATATAATATTGTTGCTGTCTTTTCATTTCTAGTTTGGTGTCAGTTGGTATCAGTTATTGTTGCCTAACTTCAAGTGAAACACGAAAGTGGATGTATAAAGGTACGACCACACCTAACGAACGAACACAAACGAACATAAATGAATGAACGTACCAGAACGAACGGCAACAGCATAGTGTGGCGCCACAACGATCACGAACGACCATAAACAAACATGGCGAGCAATGTTCCGCAACTTGTAAGTACATCAAAGGGAATTGTTCGTTCATTTTTGAACTCGTATGTGCAGTGTGGACGCTACCACGAATGTAGACAAAAAAAATTCTTTTTTGATGTTAAAATGTGCAGTCCTGCATTAGTTTATGTTGTGTTTCTTATAAGATATTGCTGTTATTGACAAATCTTGTAAATTCGATGACTTTAAATAATTTTGCTCTTTCCCGACACTTTAAATAATAAATCTGACGTTTCACGGTACATCCTCGAACAAAAAGATTCAAGCCCCCACTGCTTTGAGGCGTTTGTTTGGAATTATTTGTGTTTGTTCGTGTTCTTGTTCGTTCTTCTTTGTATTTTCTTGTTCGACATGTTCATTCGTTAGGTGTGGCGCACCTTAATAAAATGTAAAGGAAGAGTAAACTAATAAAAATTAAGTAAAAATTAACTAGTTGGTATTGGTATTTTACCTTGAGGCAAGTTACATGAACTTCCCGATATGTGTTAATAAACTACTTAATCAATAAAAAATAAATTAATTTATGAGCGATTAAAAGTATTCCGAGTGGATTTATTACACATAATTAAAAACGAACTTTCAAAAATCAACGATTTTTATAATTGAACCAGTTTCCGTAGGTTTTTTAATTGTTTAGTATGTTTATTAAGACTAAGCAATACCAAGTTATACCAAGTAAATCGTCTAATTTTAATTTTAATAAACGTCAAAAAAACTACTCGTTTTTTCAAACTTTGATGAATTTTTAAAATCAAACTACTTGTCCTAGGGCCATAATACTTCAGTAAGTTCTATAACACATTGATATGTATCGCCAAAAAAAGTTTCATAAAAACCGGTTTAATTATTTTTTTCAACAGTTAATTACAAGATAACGGCTCGGTAGATTTTCACCTAAAACTAATCAGTATCATTTCTATCTAATATCTTTTGAACATATTTTGTTTTTTTAAAATCGATTCGATACTATGAGCTTAAATGTGGACGAAAAGTTTAACATTTTTTTTCAAGTTACAAAGAAACGGCAGATCGATGAACAAAACTGACAAACGATAGTCCTCATTCAGATACATCAAATGGCTTTTAAATTTCTGAAATCGGTTCAGGCGTTTTTGAGTAAACGTCGATGAAAGGTCTAATTTTGACCAGTGCCAAAAAACGATACCAATTTTTGCAAACTTTGACGAATTTTTAAAGCTAAACGAGTTGTCGTAGGGCTGTAATATTTTAGTATGATCTAGAAGACTATGGTATCTACCATCAAAAAAATACTAATAATAATCGCCAAAAATTTTTTTTAACACTTTATTACAAGAAAACGGCCCGGCCTATCTTCACAAAAACTAATCAGGTAGATTCCCAACCAATATCTTTCGAACGGTTGTTGAATTTTCAAAATCGATTCAGAATTGCGGGCTAAAACGTGGAGAACAATTTTTTCACTTTTCTGATTTTATAAAAAAAAACGGCTTGGCCAATCGTCACACAAAATTGACAAACAATAGTCCTTATCGAGATACATCGAATGGCTTTCTAATTTCTGAAATCGGACCAGCCGTTTTTGAGAAAACGTCGATTTACGGCAAAAAATCTGTTTACACACACTTATACTTTTTCTAAATTTGGTCTCATTGGAATCAGAATGGCTTGAAACGTCGCGAAAACATAAAATTAGCGAAATTTTTGATGAAAACATAAACTTCTGCTTCGGGTAGTTAATAATCAACTATAGTTGTGTATGGCATCGTGCCTTAAGACAAATTGCAGGTACTTCCCGTACCGTAACGAAATGCTCGAGGAATATTAAATATTTTTAAATAGATTATTATAAAATAAATTAAATTAACTGAATTGAAAACATTTGTTTAAAGTATATTAGAACTTCGATATACAAAAAAAATATTTTTATATCGAAACAAGCAGGTAGTTTTTTGAATCATTCAAATCAGATTCTTAGTTCTCTCAAAAACTGCCATTTTTTACACATTTAGCGCGGTATCTCTGAAACGGCTGGACCTGCCTTTGCCAAAATCTAATCATCACTTCTCCCTATCAATAGAAATCGAATATTTTTTGAACCATTCAAATCGGTTGATCCGTGCGCCCAAAAACTTGGTCGAAAAATTGATTCCATACATACAAACACATACTCGTACACATCCATTCTTTCTGAGGTATGCCAAAATATTCAGAATCCTTCAAAACTTGAAGAAAAGCAAAATTTTTCAATTTCGATTTATGTACGATTACAATAGCTTACCCTAGGGAAAGTTAATTAAACTGCAAAATTAGTAGCAAATACAATTAACAATTTACTTATTTTACGTTTATTAGAATACATATATTTGTATATTTTTAAATTTTTAACAAAAAACCTTTTTAATTTTTACAAAAACAAAAATTATCACCATCAAAACCAATAAAGGGTTTTGGTGGTTTATTGATTGTCGGTGCAATCCCATGATGAATCATACATCGATGTCCTGAATATTTATTCTAAGCTTTTATTAAATATTGGCGATGCGTATTGCAAAAGCGTTTTATTTTTGTATATTACGTGGTGTAGTAGTTATTACATCTGCTTAACACGCAGAAGGCCGCCGGTTCGATCCCGGCCGGAATCATCTAATGAAATCCTCTATATTTATCAAAACGAATAAAGGGTTTTGGTGGTTTATTGATTGTCGGTGCAATCTCATGATGTCCTCAATATTGCTGCAAATGGGATTTATTTTTGTAGGTTCCGTGGTGTAGTGGTTATCACATCTGCTTAACACGCAGAAGGCCGCCGGTTCGATCCCGGCCGGAATCATCTAATGAAATCCTATATATTTATTCAAAGCCAATAATGGGTTTTGGTGGTTTATTGATTGTCGTTGCAATACCATGATAAATCATACATCAAAGTCCTCAATATTTAATCTAAGCTTTTATTAAATATTGGCGATGCGTGCTGCAAATGCGTTTTATTTTTGTAGGTTCCGTGGTGTAGTGGTTATCACATCTGCTTAACACGCAGAAGGCCGCCGGTTCGATCCCGGCCGGAATCATCTAATGAAATCCTCTATATTTATTCAGATCCAATGAAGGCTTTTGGTGGTTTATTGACTGTTGGTGCAATCTCACGATGAATCATACATCGAAGTCTACAATATTTATTCTAAGCTTTTATTAATTATTGGCGATGCGTGCTGCAAATGCGATTTATTTTTGTAGGTTCCGTGGTGTAGTGGTTATCACATCTGCTTAACACGCAGGAGGCCGCCGGTTCGATCCTGGCCGGAATCATCTAATAAAATCCTCTATATTTATTCAAATCCAATGAAAGCTTTTGGTCGTTTATTGACTGTCAGTGCACTCTCACGATGGCTCATACATCGAAGTCTTCAATATTTATTGTAAGCTTTTATTGAATACTGGCGATACTGCAAATGCGTTTTAATTTTGTAGGTTCCGTGGTGTAGAGGTTATCACATCTGTTTCACACGCAGAAGGCCGCCGGTTCGATCCTGGCCGTAATCATATAATGAAATCCTCTATATTTATTCAAAACCAATAAAGGTTTTTGGTGGTTTATTGATTGTCGGTGCAATCCCATGATGAATCATACATAGAAGTCTTCCATATTTATTCGGAGCTTTTATTAAATATTGGCGATGCTTGCTACAAATGCGTTTTATTTTTGTAGGTTACGTGGTGTAGTGGTTATCATATCTGCTTAACACGCAGAAGGCCGCCGGTTCGATCCCGGCCGGAATCATCTAATGAAATCCTCTATATTTATTCAAAACCAATAAAAGCTTTTGGTGGTTTATTGACTGTCGGTGTAATCTCACGATGAATCATACATAGAAGTCTTCCATATTTATTCTGAGCTTTTATTAAATATTGGCGATGCGTGCTACAAATGCGTTTTATTTTTGTAGGTTTCGTGGTGTAGTGGTTATCACATCTGCTTTACACGTAGAAGGCCGCCGGAATCATCTAATGAAATCCTCTATATTTATCAAAACAAATAAAGGGTTTTGGTGGTTTATTGATTGTCGGCGCATTCTCATGATGTCCGCAATATTGCTGCAAATGGGATTTATTTTTTATTTATTTATGGAAATCATCTAATGAAATCCTCTATATTTATCAAAACGAATAAAGAGTTTTGGTGGTTTATTGATTGTCGGTGCAATCTCATGATAAATCTTGCATCGATGTCGTCAATATTGCTGCAAATGGAATTTATTTTTGTAGGTTCCGTGGTGTAGTGGTTATCACATTTGCTTAACACGCATAAGGCAGCCGGTTCGATCCCGGCCGGAATCATCTAATGAAATCCTATATATTTATTCAAAGCCAATAATGGGTTTTGATGGTTTATTGATTGTCGTTGCAATACCATGATAAATCGTACATGAAAGTCTTCAATATTTAATCTAAGCTTTTACTAAATATTGGCGATGCGTGCTGCAAATGCGTTTTATTTTTGTAGGTTCCGTGGTGTAGTGGTTATCACATCTGCTTAACACGCAGAAGGCCGCCGGTTCGATCCCGGCCGGAATCATCTAATGAAATCCTCTATATTTATCAAAACGAATAAAGGGTTTTGGTGGTTTATTGATTGTCGGTGCAATCTCATGATGAATCTTACATCGATGTCCTTAATATTGCTGCAAATGTGTTTTACTCTTGTAGGTTCCGTGGTGTAGTGGTTATCACATCTGCTTAACACGCAGAAGGCCGCCGGTTCGATCCCGGCCGGAATCATCTAATTATATTTATTCAAAACCAATAAAGGCTTTTGGTGGTTTATTGACTGTCGGTGCAATCTCACGATGGACACATGGAAGTCTTCAATATTTATTCGGAGCTTTTATTAAATATTGGTGATGCATGCTACAAATGCGTTTTATTTTTGTAGGTTCCGTGGTGTAGTGGTTATCACATCTGCTTAACACGCAGAAGACCGCCGATTCGATCCCGGCCGGAATCATCTAATGAAATCCTCTATATTTATCAAAACGAATAAAGGGTTTTGGTGGTTTATTGGTTGTCGGTGCGATCTCATAATGTCCTCAATATTGCAGCAAATGGGGTTTATTTTTGTAGGTTCCGTGGAGTAGTGGTTATCACATCTGCTTTACACGCAGAAGGTCGCCGGTTCGGTCCCGACCGGAATCATCTAATGAAATCCTCTATATTTATGGAAATGAATAAAGAGTTTTGGTGAATTATTGATTGTCGGTGCGAACTCATGATGAATCTTACATCGATGTCCTCATTATTGCTGCAAATGCGTTTTACTTTTGTAGGTTCCGTGGTGTAGTGGTTATCACATCTGCTTCCGCCGGTTCGATCCCGGCCGGAATCATCTAATGAAATCCTTTATATTTATCAAAATCAATGAAAATTTTTTGTGGTATATTGATTGTCAGTGTAATTCCATGTTAAATCATGCATCAAAGTCCTTAATATTTATTCAAAGATTTTATTAAATATTGGCGATACGTGCTACAAATGCGTTTTATTTTTGTAACGGTGTAGTGGTTATCACATCTGCTTAACACGCAGAAGACCGCCGATTCGATCCTGGCCGGAATCATCTAATAAAATCCTCTATATTTATTCAAATCCAACGAAGGCTTTTGGCGGTTTATTAACTGTCGGTGCAATCTTGCGATGCATCATACATCGAAGTTTTCAGTATTTATTCTAAGCTTTTATTAAATATTGGCGATGTGTGCTACAAATGCGTTTTATTTCTATAGGTTCCGTGGTGTAGTAGTTATCACATCTGCTTAACACGCGGAAGGCCGCCGGTTCGATCCCAGCCGGAATCATCTAATGAAATCCTCTATATTTATTCAAATCCAATGAAGGCTTTTGGTGGTTTATTGACTGTCGGTGCACTTTCACGATGGATCATACATCGAAGTCTTCAATATTTATTCTAAGCTTTTATTAAATATTGGCGATACGTGCTGCAAATGCGTTTTATTTTTGTAGGTTCCGTAGTGTAGTGGTTATCACATCTGCTTTACACGCAGAAGGCCGCCGGTTCGATCCCGGCCGGAATCATCTAATGAAATCCTCTATATTTATCAAAACGAATAAAGGGTTTTGGTGGTTTATTGTCGGTGCAATCTCATGATGAATCTTACATCGATATCCTTAATATTGCTGCAAATGTGTTTTACTCTTGTAGGTTCCGTGGTGTAGTGGTTATCACATCTGCTTAACACGCAGAAGGCCGCCGGTTCGATCCCGGCCGGAATCATCTAATTATATTTATTCAAAACCAATAAAGGCTTTTGGTGGTTTATTGACTGTCGGTGCAATCTCACGATGGATACATCGAAGTCTTCAATATTTATTCGGAGCTTTTATTAAATATTGGTGATGCGTGCTACAAATGCGTTTTATTTTTGTAGGTTCCGTGGTGTAGTGGTTATCACATCTGCTTAACACGCAGAAGGCCGCCGGTTCGATCCCGGCCGGAATCATCTAATGAAATCCTCTATATTTATTCAAATCCAACGAAGGCTTTTGGCGGTTTATTAACTGTCGGTGCAATCTCGCGATGAATCATACATCGAAGTCTTCAGTATTTATTCTAAGCTTTTATTAAATATTGGCGATGTGTGCTACAAATGCGTTTTATTTTTGTAGGTTCCGTGGTGTAGTGGTTATCACATCTGCTTCACACGCAGAAGGCCGCCGGTTCGATCCCGGCCGGAATCATCTAATGAAATCCTCTATATTTATCAAAACGAATAAAGGGTTTTGGTGGTTTATTGGTTGTCGGTGCAATTTCATAAAGTCCTCAATACTACTCTAAACGGGATTTATTTTTGTGGGTTCCGTGGTGTAGTGGTTATCACACCTGCTTAACACGCAGAAGGCCGCCGGTTCGATCCCGGCCGGAATCATATATTGAAATCCTCTATATTTATTCAAATCCAATGAAGGCTTTTGGTGGTTTATTTACTGTCGGTGCACTTTCACGATGGATCATACATCGAAGTCTTCAATATTTATTTTAAGCTTTTATTAAATATTGGCGATGCGTGCTACAAATGCGTTTTATTTTTGTAGGTTCCGTGGTGTAGTGGTTATCACATCTGCTTCACACGCAGAAGGCCGCCGGTTCGATCCCGGCCGGAATCATCTAATGAAATCCTCTATATTTATCAAAACGAATAAAGGGTTTTGGTGGTTTATTGATTGTCGGTGCAATCTCATAAAGTCCTCAATATTGCTGCAAATGGGGTTTATTTTTGTAGGTTCCGTGGTGTAATGGTTATCACATCTGCTTTACACGGCGGAATCCCGGCCGGAATCATATAATGAAATCCTCTATATTTATTCAAATCCAATGAAGGCTTTTGGTGGTTTAATGACTGTCGGTGCACTTTCACGATGGATCATACATCGAAGTCTTCAATATTTATTTTAAGCTTTTATTAAATATTGGCGATGCGTGCTACAAATGCGTTTTATTTTTGTAGGTTCCGTGGTGTAGTGGTTATCACATCTGCTTTACACGCAGAAGGCCGCCGGTTCGATCTCGGCCGAAATCATCTAATGAAATCCTCTATATTTATCAAAACGAATAAAGAGTTTAGGTGGTTTATTGATTGTCGGTGCAATCTCATAATGTCCTCAATATTACTGCAAATGGGGTTTATTTTTGTAGGTTCCGTGGAGTAGTGGTTATCACATCCTCTTTACACGCAGAAGGTTGCCGGTTCGATCCCGGCCGGAATGAAATCCTCTATATTTATGGAAATGAATAAAGAGTTTTGGTGGATTATTGATTGTCGGTGCAATTTCATGATGTCCTCAATATTGCTGCAAATGGGATTTCTTTTTGTAGGTTCCGTGATGTAGTGGTTATCACATCTGCTTAACACGCAGAAGGTTGCCGGTTCGATCGCGGCCGGGATCATCTAATGAAGTCCTCGATATTTATCAAAACGAATAAAGGGTTTTGCTGGTTTATTGATTGTCGGTGCAATCTCATTATGCCCTCAATATTGCTGCAAATGGGATTTATTTTTGTAGGTTTCGTGGTGTAGTGGTTATCACATCTGCTTAAGACGCAGAAGGCCGCCGGTTCGATCCCGGACGGAATCATCTAATAAAATCCTCTATATTTATCAAAACGAATAAAGGGTTTTGGTGGTTTATTGATTGTCGATGCAATCTCATAATGTCCTCAATATTGCTGCAAATGCGATTTATTTTTGTAGGTTCCGTGGTATAGTGGTTGTCACATCTGCTTTACACGTAGAAGGCCGCCGGTTTGATCCCGGCCGGAATCATCTAATGAAATCCTCTATATTTATCAAAATGAATAAAAAGTTTTGGTGGTTTATTGATTGTCTGTGCAATTTCATGATGTCCTCAATATTGCTGCAAATGGGGTTTATTTTTGTAGGTTCCGTGATGTAGTGGTTATCACATCTGCTTAACACGCAGAAGACCGCCGGTTCGATCCCGGCCGGAATTATCTAATGAAATCCTCTATATTTATCAAAACGAATAAAGGGTTTTGGTGGTTTAATGATTGTGGGTGCAATCTCATAGGTTCCGCGGTGTAGTTGTTATCACATCTGCTTAACACGTAGAAGGCCGCCGGTTCGATCCCGGCCGGAATCATCTAATGAAACCCTCTATATTTATCAAAACCAATGAAAATTTTTTGTGGTATATTGATTGTCAGTGTAATTCCATGTTAAATCATGCATCAAAGTCCTTAATTTTTATTCAAAGATTTTATTAAATATTGGCGATACGTGCTACAAATGCATTTTATTTTCGTAGTGGTGTAGTGGTTATCACATCTGCTTAACACGCAGAAGACCGCCGATTCGATCCCGGCCGGAATCATCTAATGAAATCCTCTATATTTATTCAAATCCAACGAAGGCTTTTGGCGGTTTATTAACTGTCGGTGCAATCTCGCGATGAATCATACATCGAAGTCTTCAGTATTTATTCTAAGCTTTTATTAAATATTGGCGATGTGTGCTACAAATGCGTTTTATTTCTGTAGGTTCCGTGGTGTAGTGGTTATCACATCTGCTTCACACGCAGAAGTCCGCCGGTTCGATCCCGGCCGGAATCATCTAATGAAATCCTCTATATTTATCAAAACGAATAAAAGGTTTTGGTGGTTTATTGGTTGTCGGTGCAATCTCATAAAGTCCTCAATACTACTCTAAACGGGATTTATTTTTGTGGGTTCCGTGGTGTAGTGGTTATCACACCTGCTTAACACGCAGAAGGCCGCCGGTTCGATCGCGGCCGGAATCATATATTGAAATCCTCTATATTTATTCAAATCCAATGAAGGCTTTTGGTGGTTTATTTACTGTCGGTGTACTTTCACGATGGATCATTCGATCCCGGCCGGAATCATCTAATGAAATCCTCTATATTTATCAAAACGAATAAAGGGTGTGGTGGTTTATTGATTGTCGGTGCAATCTCATGATGAATCTTACATCGATGTCCTCATTATTGCTGCAAATGCGTTTTACTTTTGTAAGTTCCGTGGTGTAGTGGTTATCACCTCTGCTTAACACGCAGAAGGCCGCCGGTTCGATCCCAGCCGAAATCATCTAATGAAATCCTCTATAATTATTTAAATCCAATGAAGGCTTCTGGCGGTTTATTGACTGTCGGTGCAATCTCACGGTGGATACATCGAAGTCTTCAATATTTATTCGGAGCTTTTATTAAATATTGGCGATGCGTGCTACAAATGCGTTTTATTTTTGTAGGTTCCGTGGTGTAGTGGTTATCACCTCTGCTTAACACGCAGAAGGCCGCCGGTTCGATCCCAGCCGAAATCATCTAATGAAATCCTCTATATTTATTTAAATCCAATGAAGGCTTCTGGTGGTTTATTGACTGTCGGTGCAATCTCACGGTGGATATATCGAAGTCTTCAATATATATTCGGAGCTTTTATTAAATATTGGCGATGCGTGCTACAAATGCGTTTTATTTTTGTAGGTTCCGTGGTGTAGTGGTTATCACATCTGCTTAACACGCAGAAGGCCGCCGGTTCGATCCCGGCCGGGATCATCTAATGAAGTCCTCGATATTTATCAAAATGAATAAAGAGTTTTGGTGGTTTATTGATTGTCGGTGCAATCTCATGATGAATCTTACATCGATGTCCTCATTATTGCTGCAAATGCGTTTTACTTTTGTAAGTTCCGTGATGTAGTGGTTATCACTTCTGCTTAACACGCAGAAGGCTGCCGGTTCGATCGCGGCCGGGATCATCTAATGAAGTCCTCGATATTTATCAAAACGAATAAAGGATTTTGGTGGTTTATTGATTGTCGGTGCAATCTCATGATGAATCTTACATCGATGTCCTCATTATTGCTGCAAATGCGTTTTACTTTTGTAAGTTCCGTGGTGTAGTGGTTATCACCTCTGCTTAACACGCGGAAGGCCGCCGGTTCGATCCCAGCCGAAATCATCTAATGAAATCCTCTATATTTAATTAAATCCAATGAATGGATACATCGAAGTCTTCAATATTTATTTGGAGCTTTTATTAAATATTGGCGATGCGTGCTACAAATGCGTTTTATTTTTGGAGGTTCCGTGGTGTAGTGGTTATCACATCTGCTTAACACGCAGAAGGCCGCCGGTTCGATCCCGGCCGGAATCATCTAATGAAATCCGCTATATTTATCAAAACGAATAAAGGGTTTTGGTGGTTTATTGATTTTTGGTGCAATCTCATAAAGTCCTCAATATTGCTGCAAATGGGATTTATTTTTATAGGTTCAGTAGTGTAGTGGTTATAACGTATCCCGGCCGGAATCATCTAATGAAATCCTCTATATTTATCAACACAAATAAAGGGTTTTGGTGGTTTATTGCCTACAAAAAGAAATCCCATTTGCAGCAATATTGAGGACATCATGAAATTGCACCGACAATCAATAATCCACCAAAACTCTTTATTCATTTCCATAAATATAGAGGATTTCATTCCGGCCGGGATCGAACCGGCAACCTTCCGTGATGTAGTGGTTATCACTTCTGCTTAACACGCAGAAGGCTGCCGGTTCGATCGCGGCCGGGATCATCTAATGAAGTCCTCGATATTTATCAAAACGAATAAAGGATTTTGGTGGTTTATTGATTGTCGGTGCAATCTCATGATGAATCTTACATCGATGTCCTCATTATTGCTGCAAATGCGTTTTACTTTTGTAAGTTCCGTGGTGTAGTGGTTATCACCTCTGCTTAACACGCGGAAGGCTGCCGGTTCGATCGTGGCCGTGATCATCTAATGAAATCCTCTATATTTAATTAAATCCAATGATGGATACATCGAAGTCTTCAATATTTATTTGGAGCTTTTATTAAATATTGGCGATGCGTGCTACAAATGCGTTTTATTTTTGGAGGTTCCGTGGTGTAGTGGTTATCACATCTGCTTAACACGCAGAAGGCCGCCGGTTCGATCCCGGCCGGAATCATCTAATAAAATCCGCTATATTTATCAAAACGAATAAAGGGTTTTGGTGGTTTATTGATTTTCGGTGCAATCTCATAAAGTCCTCAATATTGCTGCAAATGGGATTTATTTTTATAGGTTCAGTAGTGTAGTGGTTATAACGTATCCCGGCCGGAATCATCTAATGAAATCCTCTATATTTATCAACACAAATAAAGGGTTTTGGTGGTTTATTGATTGTCGGTGCAATTTCATGATGTCCTCAATATTGCTGCAAATGGGATTTATTTTTGTAGGTACCGTGATGTAGTGGTTGTCACATCTACTTAACACGCAGAAGGCCGCCGGTTCGATCCCGGCCAGGATCATCTAATGAAGTCCTCGATATTTATCAAAACGAATAAAGGGTTTTGCTGGTTTATTGATTGTCGGTGCAATCTCATAATGCCCTCAATATTGCTGCAAATGGGATTTATTTTTGTAGGTTTTGTGGTGTAGTGGTTATCACATCTGCTTAAGACGCAGAAGGCCGCCGGTTCGATCCCGGACGGAATCATCTAATAAAATCCTCTATATTTATTCAAATCCAATGAAGGCTTTTGGTGGTTTATTGACTGTCGGTGCAATCTCACGATGGATACATCAAAGTCTTCAATATTTATTCGGAGCTTTTATTAAATATTGGCGATGCGTGCTATAAATGCGTTTTGTTTTTGTAGGTTCCGTGGTGTAGTGGTTATCACATCTGCTTAACACGCAGAAGGCCGCCTGTTCGATCCCGGCCGGAATCATCTAATAAAATCCTCTATATTTATTAAAATGAATAAAGAGTTTGGTGGTTTATTGATTGTCGGTGCAATTTCATAATGTCCTCAATATTGCTGCAAATGGGATTTATTTTTGTAGTTTCAGTGGTGTAGTGGTTATCACATCTGCTTCACACGCAGAAGGTCGCCGGTTCGATGCCGGCCGGAATCATCTAATAAAATCCTCTATATTTATTCAAAACCAATAAAGGCTTTTGGTGGTTTATTGACGGTTGGTGCAATCTCACGATGGATACATCGAAGTCTTCAATATTTATTCGGAGCTTTTATTAAATATTGGCGATGCGTGCTACAAATGCGTTTTATTTTTGTAGGTTCCGTGGTGTAGTGGTTATCACATCTGCTTAACACGCAAAAGGCCGCCGGTTCGATCCCGGCCGGAATCATCTAATGAAATCCTCTATATTTATTCAAAACCAATAAAGGCTTTTGGTGGTTTATTGACTGTCGGTGCAATCTCACGATGGATACATCGAAGTCTTCAATATTTATTCGGAGCTTTTATTAA
>NW_020539727.1:1215142-1252513 GCF_003426905.1 Ctenocephalides felis
ATAGATCTTCATCTTCCTTCTGCAACAATATTAAGTGATGTTTCAAATATTTTTAAAAATTAAAAAAAACGTTTGCGTTAAATATTTTTAAAAATTGTGATTTTTATTTGTGAACATTGAGTACAAATAAATTTTTCATCTCAGATACTGAATAATCATATTTATGCTGTAAAGTGCCAAAGTGTGTAACCAGTGTTTATAACAAGTGTTCAGTGATGAATTAAAACTATAGCACATACAATTTCTGTTTCCTTCAAAACTACTATTTTTCTAAACTATCATCATGGTACGAAGCTTAACTCAGTGGACGAAAACTTTAAGTTTTCCTGCTAGGATATCTCCTAACAGAGGTTCCAAGGAATGTGTTGTAAATGTTAACCCAGGTTCACCATTTCTTCCGGAGGAACTCCGTCTCCGCCGCACCCCCGGAAAGAAAAGGAGCACCTACTCCGCCTCCGAGGCCTATCACAGAAATTAGTCAAATTGTAAGTGGCCAAATTAGAAATTATAATTTGGAATCAGATCGAGTCATTATTCAATGTAGATATATTTTTTTAATTTTTTTCCAAAAATAGTTTTGCTTCTAAATCCGATAAATATAAAATATTGTACAAGGCATAGATTTGAGTAATAGTTGAGTTAATGGTGTAATTTTCTGATTACTATTTGTTGTTCTAAGATAAATTATTTTTTAAACTAGTGGTGTATGGCATCGTGCCTTAAGGCAAATTGCTGTAACTTTCCGTACCGTAATTTTAAATTTTTAAGAAAATTGAAAAAAAAAACGACTTTTATATATATTTTTGAAAATTTTGAAAAAAATCATTTTTTTAGAAAATTTGAAAAAAATCAATTTTTTTGAAAAATTTGAGTTTTTCGGAAAATTTTGCAATTTTGGAAAATTTTGAAATTTTTTAACTCGGTTGATCCATAGTGTCGAAAATGTTGAGAAAATTTGTTTGAAAGATATAAGAGGCTCTAAACATTAAAATCTATGTACAGAACCCGAAGAATTGAAAACAAAATTTTTACTTATTAAAATCTCTATAAAAAATATCTGATAATTTGATGTGCATATATCTAATGTATTTTTTTAACATTTTTGTGGATCTCCACTGGACCTACAAATTTTTATAAAAATTTCATTCGTCAAACCAAGTGAAATGTTTTTTGAATCATTCAAATCGAACACTCAAAACTTAATTTCCATTGTTGGGATTTTTGCCACGTATCTTCGAAACAGCAGAACCTGCCTTTGTTAAAAACTAATCAGCACGTCTCCCATCAATGGGAATCGAAAGTGTTTTGGATCATTCGAATCGGTTTATCTGTGCTTTTGCAATAGTCGACAAAAATTTGTATCCGTACATAGATACACGCATACATCCATTTTTTTAAGGTATGCCAAATTTTCAGAAACCTTAGAAAAGTAAAGATATGTGAAAATTTTCATTTTCGATTTATTGCGATTACTATAACTTATCTTACTTTAAGTTAATAATCATTTTTAGTTAAAAAATGTATTACTAAAATACCTTGAATTATTCGTTTATAACAAAAAAAAAATGTGATTGAAGCAAATAATTTCAAACCCACTTTTTTAATTTAAAAATTTAAAAATATTTATGTAGAAAGATCTATAAATGGAACTGAAGAAAATAATATCAAATGCGTTTCTTATGTTTTTAAATTAAAACATCGGAATTTGATCGATTATAAAATCATCAGAGTAGATATATTATTTTTCAAATAAACCTTTTTCGATAAAAAAATTAACAAAAAATTCAAATAGAATAACAAAAAAAATTGGGACCGAAAAAAATAATTTCAAATGCATTTTTTATTAAATTTTTCAAATGTTCATATAAGAATAATTATAACTGTAACATATAACACAGGAATTTGATCTAAATTTTTTTTTTAAAATTATCAGAGTATTATGATTATTTATCAAAGAGCTCTAGAATATTTCCAATGCATTCTTGATTTCTTTATGTAAGTTAATTAGTCAATTAATGACGATCTTGGTGACAGAATAAACTTTTTAGAATGCATTCAGAACAAGATAACTCGTAATATATGCTTGGAATCTGGCACAAATGAATCATAATGTAGTGATCGAATGCCAATAAACTCCTACTTTGGTTGTGGATTAAGAATCAACTTTCTTCTCATTTAGAAATGATGATAATAGCTTCTTATTGTATCGATATTATTATTATTATATTGATATTATTAATATTATTATATTGGCCTAGCTTACTTATAGCATATAGACACCTACAACATTTCATTTTTATATTTTATACCATTTTTATACATATTCTCTTTTTATACAGTTGCTTATTTACAACTAAATTTTTCATTCTTTATTTTGCTTCTAAATCTGCTTCTCTTGCAAATCTTGCTTTTTTTTCTTATTTCTATTGTTTTGTAATTCAAATTAAATGACAATTCTTATGTCAACACAAGGACTCGAACTGAGTACCCTGGCGTGTGAGTCGGGTATGCCACTGACTGAGCGATTCCCGCCACATTGATATTATTAAAATACGTCTTAATAGTCCATAAAAATAGTTTTGAAACATTCTCAGTTAGTGGATAATGAATTTAATGATTTTTTATATCAATCGAAATATTTATGATTATTTTATTGTAATGATATATAACTTAAGCTACAATCAGTTTTGTAGTATTAAATACAAAATTTAATGATATTTCTAAAAATATTAAAAATTCTTAAAGATTTTTTACATTTCTTCACATTAATATTTCTAGAGTGCATAATTCGAATTTTGAATTTGGGAATTTATTTATTTCAAGCTATCCACAATATTTTTTTGATAAGTAAAAAAATCCGAAAATCCAATTGTGATTTTTTAAATTTTAATCAGTGATTTTTAAATTTAGTCAGAGATTTCTAGGACTTTATCGAAAAATACTTCCAGTATTACTGAAAAAACTTCTTAATTTTGTTTTCATTTTTCCCATTACCAATGTCGATGATGGTAATATACCATAAATAATTTACCTGTCAATTTAATTTTTAATCTATAATAGATTTTAACTTTAATCTTTTTTAAACTTTGTAAAAAAATCTTTAGATACTGTAAAAAAATTCAAAAAAAATATTGCTGAATGATGACACACAACCGAGTCGAAACGTATAAACAAATAGTTCATTAGTTATTGTTTCTTTTATTTCGACGATTGGCTGCAAATTAATAATCAAGAATATGTCTCAATGTCGAACAAAAAAAATTAAAAATTATAAACATAAATAATATATCATTATAGTTCTTTGTATAACTTTAAATATTATAACTCTTGTGATATCATATTGTGTTTGCTAGGAACAATATTTAAAGAATTATATTAAAATTACAAAATCATAGCAAATAAATATTGCACCAAGTAAAGTATACCACCATATACATACAAACCTATAATTTATTCAATTTAGTTATTGTTTCTTTTATTTCGACGATTGGCTGCAAATTAACAATCAAGAGTATGTCTCGACGTCGAACAAAAAAATTTAAAAATTATAAACATAAATAATATATTTCATTATAGTTCTTGTATAACTTTAAATATTATAACTTATCTCTTGTGATATCATATTGTGTTTGTTAGGAACAATATTTAAAGAATTATATTAAAATTACCAAATCAAGGCAAATAAATATTGTACCAAGTGAAGTATACCACCATATACATACAAACCTATAATTTACAAGTTTTTATTTAATAATTGAGTGTGGAAAATGTCAATATTGCGTTTACAGTTCGTGTGACTAAAGATTTTTATTATTTGTGTAATTCAGTAGGGTGAATTCTCATGGGAAAACATAGGGGGTTGTAATTAAGACTAATTACACATAGTGGTTGGGAAAAAATAGTCACACCCATTTTCAATGCACCCAGCAATGCATTTTTCGAATATTGCTTTATCTATACATGTTATTGGTTATTTATTTATAATATAAAATAAGGATAAAAATATGAAACTGTGTTTCAGAAAAAAATCCAATATTGTTTCAAATTTCAATTAATAAACATATAATGGTTGTATGAATTTTTGAAAATATTTAATATTTTTCATTTGGCTTGGTACGATATTCTTGCATATTTGGTGCATAAAACACAATAGTATTAGCAATATATTTTTTAATAAATTTGGGCTCTGAAAGGCCTTATTGTAAATGGATTCTGATGAATGGCTTCAAAAACAATCAAATCTTTTAGAAATAATTCTTTACTAATTCTTACTTGTGCAATATTTTTAAATATTTATTTATTAATATAATAAATGGTATGAAGTTAAAGAAGTTAAAACATGAAGAAAGTATCGAAATCTACTAAGTCGATCTATAAATGTCTATTTGACCGCATATTTCGATTAAAATTTCCCTCAAGAATCCGATCAAGTTCGATCCGATACAATGTTAATATACGTCAATGAATAAAAAATGCCTTCAGCTATTTTTTGTACATTTGCATAGGCTCCCAAAGACCTGGGTCAAATAATAATATATGCTAAGAGGTCTCGGCCGCAAATAAAAATATTACATTAATGGCCCGAGCCATACGTTCTATCTCGCACAGGAAACATCTTGGTGAATGAAATAAATTCCATAGATTTGATTTAAATTGATTTGTAGATAAATCATATGACTAATCTTATACTAAACCTTTATAAGTTTTGTTTAGATTTCTCGAAAAATATCTAGATGAATTTACTAGCTTATTGGCTAAATTTTTGGCTTTTTCAAATGTGTAAATTGTCAAATGTTTAAATTTTTGAATATTCAAGGTCAAATACTTGCATTTTCAAATTTTCACATAAAAACGGGTGTTCCACCTGAGGAATTTCTTGTGGACAATTTTTTTTTATATAATTTTTTTTTACGTCAACAGACAATTATACCTGTGACATGATTTATGCTTTAAATTCTTATCGTTGAGCCTAACGTGGTTTAGCAAACTGTAGTCCCGGGTCGATATCAACCTGATATCAAGCAGCTTGATATCAGATTTTCACTTAGAGCTTAGATCTCAAATATGTATCCAGGTGAAAATTACCTTTTGTGGGCACTTTTGCAATATATAGGGTAGGTATTTTGCAATTTGACTTTTAGCAACTATATTGTGAAAATCAAACCAATTATATCATAACAAATTAAACATATCAACCAAACGCAATTACTTTTTTCAACTTAGGACATTTTATTTACTATTTTTTATTGTTTACACCTTTGTCGGAGTCAAATTTCAGTTGGTCCTTTTTGCCCCACCCACGTGCAAGCTTTCTTAGAGTTTATATAAAAAACTGTTGAATCTGACTTAAAATTAACAATACATCTTATAAAACAATTAAACTAAACGTAATATCTAAACGTATATCTAATAATTATCTTAAGGTCTTGCAAACTAAATAACAGTGCTCACACCCAAAAAGCTACAACAATATAAAATACTTTTGTTAAACATTTTCAAACATTATCATTTATTTCTCGATACCAACGTCGTAAGAATCATGGTGAAGGCTGGTTTTACATCTTTTTCCCTCTACTTTCAAATATTGTTGGTAAAAATATCCTAACTCTACTTGTTTTTGAAATATCGATGATGGACTTTTTTAGGATGTTGATGGGTACCCTGCACGAACATCCTAGAAATACATATCTCATGTATAGTCAAAATGAATGGTTGACCGCTGAGTTGTCTTTTAGGAAACACATCTAAGAAAACTAGCTTATAGAACATGTAGATCAGATTGCTGTAGAATTAGAAAAAATAATCTTATTTTCAGCTCTACATTGGCTAATTTTCACCGGATGAATATGAGATATTTTATCTATGTGAATTTAAAAATCAAGATTCAAATAGAGTTGCAAAACCAATAATGAATATCATAACTGTAATAAAGCATTCTGCAGCACAATTTATTGCAAAACTGCAAAAAGTGATCTTGAATAGATGTGCGCCATTTTTTTAACATAAAAATGAACGGGTGAACTAAACTAATTTTGTATGCTTTAAATTCTTATCTTAGGGCTGGCAATCTTAGTCCTTGGTAAAGTCTAACTTTGGACAAGTTTGATATCAAGCAGTGCAAATGATCTTCCATTCAAAATTTCGCTGGTATTGCTACAACATGTATACACCAACAGTTTTAGATAAAATATCTAGTAAAGTCTACACATTCAAGAATGGTTGACCGCTGGTTTGTCCTTTCGAGAAAACAGCTAGGTTAAGATGTACGTTAGAAAACAGCTTTATACAAGATGTAGTTCTGCTATCTGTTAAAAAAATCTCATTTTATTGGCCAATTTTCATTTATTTTATTGCTAGGGTGCTGTACTATTATAATGGGTAATTATTTTTCCGAAATAAAAATAATTGGGTGAACTAAACAAATATTGTATCTTTTAAATTCTTATATTCCATACCTGACCAATCCCAACTTTGCTCAAGATTGATATCAAGCAGTATGATCAATCTGTTATTCACTTGAGGTTATAGATCTGAAATATGATCTTCCATTGAAAATAGCCTTTTATGGGCATTGCTACAACATACGAGGTCTGTTCAAAAAGTACCCGGAATTTTCGTTTTTTCAAAAAAATATTTATTTATTCGTCTACATTAATGTGGTCCCCTTCAAAGTAGTCCCCCCCCAGATATAATACACTTATGCCAGCGTTTTTTCCAATTTTCGAAGCACCCTTGATATTCACTTTTTGATATGTCCTTGAGCACTCTCAGCGATTCGGCCTTTATTTCTTCAATCGAGGAAAACCGCCGTCCTTTCATGGGTCTCTTCAACTTTGGGAATAGGAAAAAGTCACACGGAGCCATATCTGGTGAATTTTTGCACTTTGCAACACTTTATTTCATTTTTTACGCAAAATTTAATACAAATTCTTTGACTTTTCAATTCTTCCATTGTAAAAATCGCCGAGCTCAGAAAAAACACGTCGAACCTTAGCGACTACCACAGACAAAGTAAACAGTGAATATAGCTGAAAATTTCATCATACTTTAGGGGCATGTATACCAACACAATAAAAAAAAATTTTGACAATCAGACACTCCAGACCCGCGAAATTTAATTATTAGTAATTCCGGGTACTTTTTGAACACACCTCGTATATACACCAACACTTTTAGAAACACATATCTAATAAAGTCTACACATTCAAGAGTGGTTGATCGCTGGGTTGTCCTCTCGAGAAAACATCTAAAAACAGCTTTATACAAGATGTAGTTCTGCTTTCTGTTAAGAAAATCTCATTTTATTGGTCAATTTTCATTCATTTTATTGCTAGAGTGCTGTACTATTATAATGGGTAGATATTTTACCTATATGTATGTATAAATCAAAACTCGAAAAGATTTGCAAAACCATCAATTAATCTCATAACTTCAATAAAGTCTCCAGCGGAGCAATTTATTGCAAAACTGCAACAATCGATCTGACACGTGCGCCCTTTTTCCAAGTAAAGACATCTGCCACAGTCCATTTCAACTGCACCTGGCTTCTTATTCTTGTGCCTTTTATTCCATAATAAAGCAGCTGCCTACATAACGAACAACGACCTTGCTTCAAGCCGACCGAAACCGTAGCATAAACTTTACTTATTAACATCAAAAATTCAGGTAATGCTCTACTGCATATCGTACCTACTCCAGCCGCAGAATAATGAATATTTATAAATGTTTACTGGCCATATATGGAATATTAATTGGACGAAGAAAAATTAGAGAGAAAAATTGAAATGCTATATGTAGAAAATAGAAAATGTTTTTACAAAATATGTAAATATCAGTTGAATGAATGTTTAAAATTATTATCACTCCTGAAAGGTAGATTTTCATACCATTCACTTCTTTAAGAGGTAATTCCGCTCTAGGTCCAAATTACTTGTGCTAGTATTTTTTTATCATTTTTCTGGTGGCATTAAAATTATATTTTCTCAAGAAGTATAATTTAGCTTATATTTAAGTAACAAAATGCTAATAATTTCTAAAATATTGGCACCAGAGTGTGCTTGGGTCACAGTGTGGTGACCACACCCATTTTAAGGGTCTAGATTTTGGGGTGCTATGGGCAGATTTGGCGCATATTAATATTTTTGGAATCGGTGAGAATTTTAATTAAATCAATATTAATTAAAATAGGGTAAGTGGTGTTACCCCTTAAGCTAAAAAAGCATAATTAATTTACTGGATATATATTTCACACAAGTGAGGTATTAACTTCCTCTAGGCCTTAGAGTCTAGGGTAAGTTGTAGTAATCTAAAAAAAAATCAAAAATGAGAAAAGTCTTTATCAGTCTTTAGGCATATCTTTCAAAGGTTTCTGAACATTTCAAAGGTTTCAAAGGTTTCTGAACATTTTAGCATTTCTTAGAAAAAATGAATGTGTGTGCGGTGCGCGTTTGTGTGTGTATGTTTGAATACAATTTTTTGTACAGGATTTCGGGCGCACGGATCAACCGGGTTTGAATTCAACAAGCGTTCGATGTGAAAACATGTTGATATAGTTTTTGAGAATGGCAGTTTTAGCCTTGTTTGAAGCTACAGAGCAAAAAGTGCAAAAAATGGAAATTCAGTTTTCAGAGAGAACGGAGCAGCCGATTTGAATGATTCAAAAAACTTTTTGCTTGTATTGACGGAATGAATTTACAGCTTTGAGAAGACAGGTTTAGCGGTTTCGCAGATAGCGGAAGGTTCGAGAAATACAAATAATCAATAATCAAAAGAAAATGTTATCATTTATTGATTGATTACTGATTATTTGTATTTCTCGAATGTTTACCCGGGATTCTTATTGCGGTAGGGAAAGTTCCAGCAATTTGTGTATATTAAGACCCAATACAATGCACGACTAGCAAATATATTTTGAAAACAATAAATTATAGACAACACACCATGTTGTAGTATGACGTTTGTATCTCATATTTTGTTTTGTAAACTGAATAAATTGCTTAAGAAGAAGTTTGTTATTAATATTATTTCAAATTCTGTCTAATAATAGAAGAACAATAACTTCTTCGAATGGCACATGAAATTTATATCGATAATTTAATTGATATATAAAATTGTATATTTTATTTTTCAATTAAAAGCTACTTGTACCGTATTACTAAAAAGTTCTTGAGAAAGTTCTACTATTAAATGAATACATTATTCCATTGATATTTATAATTGCCTAAATAAATAAAGACATGCCGCTGTGTTAAAGATTGAAAAAGCAACTGTTCTACAATTTTACAATGAATTGGTAATGAATATATTCCCAAGAGAAATATTAGTTTTTATATATTATATAATCCGAAGATACTGATTTTATATGGTGTTGCTTCGTGAGAGCGAGAAGTTACTTGTAAAAGAACTCTATTTCGTATCCATATGTGGAAATCCATTTTATGCATTTGCTCTTTTATTGTTTTATATGGTTTTTCTTTTCCAGTTTTGCAGTTTTAAAATTAAGTAATAGATTCTTTTAATATTTTTTGACATTATTATAATAGTAAATATTTTACACATTTTTTTAGCGTTGTAATTCTGATACCATAATAATCAATTGAACATGTTCAGCGTTTCCAGTTCTTTTATAAATATTTTTTTGATCAGAATGATCATTAATATGATTATTATTTACATTTCTATTATTAAAATTTTTAATTTGAAAAATATGATCATTTGACCTTAATAAATTGATGAATGTGTTTCTATATGCATTGTTATATACGAGTAATATATAAATATGTCTTACTCTTAGCCTAGCATTCATGCGACTGCATTTATTTACTAAACGTTTATGAATTTACAAACAGTTTCTATCATAATATTTGGTTCACAGCTGTGATATATAGTGTTACATTAAATTTTCATTCTGAGTTTATTTAAATAAATAGATGCCATAAGATAGAATAAGACAAACAAAACATTAAGAAATATAATACATTATCTGTACATCGTCAGCAACGTTCAGTACATTAGAACAAATTGCTTAGTAGGAATTCACAATATTAGAAGTGAAATAAATGTTTTATAATTTTAATAGCATTATAAAACTTACATTTGTTCACTATACTACTTTAATCATAATAAATACTTCTGCGGCCAGGTCAAGGTTATATACAGTGTTGTAGCTATTTCATAAAATTTCATAAAATTCCTTCAAAGTTAAAACTAATACTTTGGTTTTGTTTGCTCCCTGGCTGCGGAGCAAAATGGTCCAGGTTACAATGGTGAATAAGCTGGGAATTTTTATGAACATATTTCGATAGTTGCTTATTGTGATGCAGATTATTTGGTTTAGATAGTATAATTACTCAAAGTCAAATTGCTCCTTTATGCCCCCTATGAATAATAAAGGCCTCCTTTTCTGCAAACTATGCAATGGAACTCTATTTTGTATAAAGTTGTAATTTTTACCTATTTATAGCATTTTACTTTATATATCTGACCAGCTTAAAAAAACGTATTTCAAAATCAAAACTTGAATAAAATATATTAAAAAATAAAATATATTAAAATAATTTAAGTAAGATTTTCAACATTTTACGACCTGATGAGTGTAAACCATCTAAAAATTTAATAAGTTTGTAAATATTGTTCCGCAGAAGCCAAACATTTTCTATGCACGTGGAGCATCTAAAAATTTCTTCACACCAAAAAATAATTGCTTTAATTTTCAAATCTTGTTACTGCTCTACTTACTCCTTAGAAGGTTTTTAGAAAATATTGACTAATAAGCACATTAGTATTGTATTTTACGTTTTTAAAAGTGATTGTTAGTCGGCTGTTAATAAAACAATAGAATGATGGAGTGTTTACAGTACGTGCGCACGGTAATATCAATTAAAACAATTATATGAAGAAATCACGTTATCTTTGATACACAGCAAAATTTGTTCGAAGTTAGAATGTTTAATTCAAGGTAATTTATGTTTCTTCGCAGAATTAATAATATAGTTATTATAGATTATGATAAATTTTCATGGGAAAGTATTAGATTTAATGTTGGCACAATAAAGAAACTTGCTCAAATTATAAAAAGGTGAGCTTTGTTGTGAAGCAACCAAACGGTAGTCTTATCTTTTTTATTGTCGGAAAAGTGCTACTTTTATTTGTAAACATATTCTCATAAATATAAATTCATAAGCTTTCAAACTTGGAGTAAAAATTTTCAATCCAATTGAAGCCAAATAGAATGCTATGAATCTTTTAAAATCAGCACCCTATTAATAAGAATCGACTGTTTCTTAAGTATTTCAAATCGATTGATCCGTGCTCCGGAAATCGTCGACGAAAAATTCAATCCACACATAGACACACACATACACACATGCATTTTTTCTGATGTATGCCAAAACGTTCAGAAACCCTGAAACGTAAAGATATGCAAAAAATTTCAATTACTATTTCTGGACGATAAATGAAACTTCTTGATAAAATTTAAGCCTAAAGTGATCAGCCTTTAAGGTCATGTTATAATTTATCAATTTTCTTGAAAAAAAAATCAAGGTGCTGAAAATTACACAATATATTCCCTATGACGATAAAAGAAATGACACCAATATTTAATATTTTGGTATGTATATCATATCATGAACAATTTTTTTCCAAGATTTTTTCTGTCGTGATACTTTAATCCTAGACAAAACATTAAAAACGCGACCTCTGCTTTAATTTTTTTCTTTACTCTACTTATAATTGTACTAAACACATTCTGTGAGGGTTTGTCCATGTGAACATCTACATACTGTTATGTTTTTTTGGTGATATTGATTACATAGTAACGAAGAGAGAATTCATTCTTAAAACGCTCAATTTTTTTCAGTTTTTTATTTACATGCCCCAGGGGAACACTCGGATCCCACGCTTCGAACTAATTTGTTCTGCATACTGAGAACGTCAAACATTTGGGCGCGAAAGATTATCGGAAAATATAGATTTGAAATAAAGGCCGACAAAAATTAATGTAACTAACTAATAATTTTACTTACAAGGACAAACTCAGTTTTACTATTCTGAGATTTTCTTAAAACTTTGCATGGCGATAGATTTGATAGTCATATAATATATGCTTCTCATAGGCCTATAATATTTTAAGGTATTCGGTTTGACTATCAAATCTATCGCCATGTGAAGTTTTATTAAAATCACAGAAGAGACAACCGCAGGTTCTCCTTGTTAGGAATGTAATAGATAAACAATTATAAAAATTGTCCCAAAACTTCCTTTTACAGGATATAATAAATGATGTGAAGATTATCTTTACATTTAATTATTTTTTAGTTAATTATTCTATTTACATTCTAATTTTTCAAATCTGATGAGAAATAAATTGTTTTTTTTTTAATCATAATAATTCAAAATATTAATTGCTTTCCTTGTTATGAAATGTATTAAAAAATCTTTTCCAAAATATTTAATTGGCAAATAATATAGCTTATTAAAAAACAACTTTTCAAATAAATTCAACAAAGAGTTAATTAAAATTTCATTATTAATTTTATGTTTTTCTCTAGTTTTTGTTTATAATATTTATATTTTATAGCGAATAATATTTTCAAGATAACAACAGTATCAATAGCATTTTTGTTTAAATTAATAAATGTTTGTTTATATGAACTGCGATTTGTATAATTATAACGTATTACATTATATATTATACATAATGTATAATTGATCATATTTTTTGTATCAACCAAATTTTACTCGAAAATGATAAGAAACGCAGTAAATTTCCTTAGAATTGCTTCTTATCTCTATAAAATATTTTAAACTGAAAATATAAATATTTTTGGTAATAAATTTAGATATGATTTTCAATTTCGTAAAATTTGGATTTCAAATTCATCAAAATGAATTTTTAATCAAATTTTTGTATCAAACGAAAGTTTTAGGAGCTTATTCTTGTAACAAGTGAATGTTCCCGTATAGCGCCTTAAGCCAAAACCGTTTTGCTGAAACAAAACAAAATAAATATTGACTTCATATCTTGTATTACTATTGGCTATAGCGAAAATCTTTGGATACTACATTTTTCAATAATTATATATTTGGAGATAAGTTAACGACCTGATACTCATTCATTCCTTTGAAAATATATGGAGCATTTTTAATAGGGTAGAGCAGGGCTTAAAGGTGCACAGGTAAAATGGTCCACCACCAATATATAAAAAGCAAGTGAAGTTAGAATTTTTTTATCATATTTATATTTAAATATCTGTATATTATAGTAAATTTGCAATATCAAACATATAAGCATTTATATTTACAGGCAATATTGCACAAAATACTTATCAATCTATAATGATTTCCCTATCTGCCGAACGTTTTTTACTTGACTTTTCTCTATTATATCTATTTAACTACTTAATAAAATAAAATTATGGACTGAGATAAATTTAATATGTTTTTAAAGAAAAATATGTCATTTTTCATGAAGATTTACAATTTTAACCCTTTCTACTCGCGAATTCCTAAATTTATATGAATTTTACCGCCGGAGCAGCGGCATCCGAGTGGAAAGGGTTAAACACTGAAATTTTTATGAAAGCTTGGTATAAAATAGATTTTACTAAATAAAATTCATCAGAATAATTGTTCATATTACAATTATTTTATTTTTATATAATTGAATATTGCTTACATATTAGCAAGTATTAGCAAGTATTATAAATTTACTATTTTCTTCTAAAATACTATAATTTTCTACTAAGGAAATTAATTTTACATTTCGAACAATGGACCTTAAATTCAAGCACTTCTATCTCTTTGAAATTTATGGGATATTGAAATTCATTTTAATAACAATAATATTATTATAATTTTTGCAAATATCAAAAGAGCAATATCCCATGATAAATATCCGAAGCATCTAGGTGCGCACTGGCATCATTATAGGGCATTTCTCTCATGAATTCCGTTTCTCGTAGACATAGCACCTGCGACGCATTTTAATAGTTTTATGCAATTTTATTAATTCACTTAATTTTTATTTATTTTTGGGTACATAATGAAGATCAAATCAAATGTTATAGATGATGGCAAAAATTACTTTTTTCTAAAGTTAAAATCTTAACCAAATCTTCAATCACCAAGTCAATAACTTACTACATAGTAATTAAAATCTCAACACTACATTAAATAATTTATTTCTGCATCTTTTCTAAATTATATTTATTTTGTTTTTTTACTTAAAATAATTCCAAGAATGGATGCTCCAACTGGCATACATTATGATACTGAATTATACTGAATACTGTCAAAATTTCATGTATCTGCTGTGCATTCAGGAGTTTTACACATAAACTGCAAGGTCACTCGTATGTTATGAAACTGGGTCAGAAAGACCCTGTTATCTAAGATCATTTTTTTTGACATTTGTGCGGTTTCTTGGTTAGGTTTTCTATTTTCTATTTTTCGACTGAGAAAAATGTCTGACTGTACAGCAACCACATGATGTCAATATTTAGAACGAATTAGTATGGAAAGTTCTTCATAACATAGCACTGCTTTGTTATGCAGCAGAATCGGCACATTAATGTATCAAAGAAAATTGTTTTTGCCAAAATTCCCGGAATTACACTATTTTTTATGTCACTCATTTATGATTGCCATAGCTAGAAACGTTTTAATGTAAAAATCCGAATATATAAGCTGATTTTACCCTAAAACTTTTTTTAGACAAGCTTGTAGTAAACTAAAAAACTTTCTGGTTTGGTTCCTGATAGGCCAAGCTTTTGGAACCTATTGCAAATGTATCGTTTGCGTCGGACGTCTGTGGTTGACGTGATCTTCCAACAAATCGAGTATGTCAGACATATACGCCTGACACTGCCGATGTAGAACTTTTTAGCGTCAGTCACATATGATAAGAATCAATTTAAAAAATCAGCTGATTCAATAGATAAGCTGATTCTACGTTTCAGAGGGAAAAAATTAAGAACAGTCGTTGGCTCTAGATCTATCATAACTTCCACACCAGCTGAGCAATGAATGTGTTGAATTCGATGTTGATTTTGTTTATTTAGTTCCATCTCTCGCAAACCGGTCTACTAGTGCATGGGAACGTTCGCAATTTCATTACCAACGCCTTGACCGTTCCTGCTTTGACTTTTTGCAATTGCTTTTTAGCAAAAACTATTTTGCGTGATTTTTTATGGAATAGATCATAGAAGTCCCAGAGAAAGCTATTTTATACTTCGCTGGAGTGTGAACAAATTATTGTTTATTTTTATGCAAAGTGATATTGCTTTATAACTGAACGGTAATACTGTATTTTTTTGCGGAAATTAGAATGAAAAATTGAAGCTACTGGCGAATTGAATTTCTGTCACAAGGTGAATCTATAAAATCGAAAATTTATAATGAAAAAATGTTTTTGATATGAAATGCTGGACAAAGTTGTAACACAAGATTATAGTGTTGAATCAACTAAAAACATTAATTTTAACTTCAAACTATTGCATTGAATTTTAAATTTTGCAATCATGTCAAAATGGTCAAAATAGTCAAATTTTAATAAACGGTTGATTTCTTGTTAATGAGATGATTTATCAACACTCTTTAAGATAGTAACAATTGACGATTCTCTCTTAAGTATCAATGTATCGTAAAAATTTACTTTATTTTTACATTAGCCAATTTCAAAATATAGAAATTTAAAAAAATTAAACTCAACTCAAGTACTATAATATTAATTATTATTCTAGGTTATATTTTTTTTTTTAATTATATTTGCACGCTTGTATAAAATTTGAATTCATATTTCATACGTGATGGTTGAAATTAATAGTAATAAAAGAGTCATGTTATATATTTGAACGTACTATTGACATTAGAGGTTCCTAACCTTTTACTCATTAGCATGAAGTATTTAAATATTATATATGTATTTTATGAATAAGACTTTATGAAGAATAACAGAACTAATGCATTCGTAGACTTACAAATAGTCTGCTAAATGCAAAAATACACATGTAGGTACTTCAGCCTTCACTACCTTTTAGCAAGGCCGGTCTGAGGATAATACCTGAGAAAAAGACCAGCAAAGAATTGTTTTTAATTGGAAATATAAATCACATAGATATTTTCAAATCCAATTTGGCTTTTTGCTTATTTTTTTTAATTTGCTACTTGAACAATGACAATAATAAATATTTCTGAAGTAAAGCCTGCCACTTCATGGTGTTTTCAATTAGGACGTCCATTAATAACGTAGTCTATTTTTGAGGATTTTTGAACATTTTGAAGAAATTTTTAATCAATAATTTTAGATAGGTAGATTGATAAATTCAGGTATAAAATAAATACACCTGATAACTTACTAACCTTGCCCTCATCCCTTGTGGTATTTTGTGATTTTTTGTCACCAACCCCATTTTAGGCCTCAGATTAATGGAGACCTTTTATGGGGCTCTTTAAATTTATTTTTGGATGTCAGTTATATATTGAAATTGACTACTAATTCGGTCGCAACTTTGAAATCAAATTGCATAAATGGACTTAGTATTAAAATATTTACATACTGCAAACTACTTACATTCTGTTTTCTTACAAAAATAACTGGTAACCTCTATAAAAGTCTGCAATATTAAGTATAATCTAAAGTCTTTTATTATTTATGCTCTAATAAATTCCGAACAATAAAGACATTAAGGATAAATTATATGTTTTGCATAAAATAAATATGTAAATCTTTATTTAATATATTCATTTTCAATAATTTACCGTATTAATTACTTTAAATTACCAATTTGCACTGAATTAGCCCAGAACTGTCAAATGGTTTTCCTCAACAAAATTTATAACGCGCTCGGAACACATCCAACAAGTTAGTTTGCTTTTCATAAACGATTTTTATACCTGGTAAAGCGTTATTTTTAATTATTTAATAAACTATTTAATTTCTTTATATATGTATAAATATATACATTATCGAACTTAAAAACTACCGTTGTTTTTCTGTTGCAATTAAGTGCAATTATTAAACTTTCTAACATTTTGTAGATTAGTATCGACTTACCATAACAAAATGTCTTTTTATTAAGAATTGTTATATTTTATAATAAAGTAGAATAATAGATTAAAACTTTAAAATAAGGCTTGCCATTATTTTAGTACAAATATGAACTATTTAGATTTACTATACGAACGACATATGCATGAATTTCAGATCTTACTCTTATTAATAATTACTTGTATAATTATTAAAAAAAAAAGTTAAATACTTAAAAAAAATTAAGAAAAATTTAAGGAAACCTTTATTTAATATTTACAACCTCATAGAAAAAATATATATATGTATATATATATATATATATATATGTGTGTGTGTGTGTGTGTGTGTGTGTATGTGATGAGACCACCCAAGTTGTTCGTGTAACTATGCGTTAAATTAATAATTCAATGAAGAATATAAGAAAGATATTAAGTCATTTCGGGATATAGTTAATGGTTCCATCGGTATTTTTATTGTTAAGTCTTAATAGAATATAAATTATGTTTTGTATTGTTATATATTTATTATTGTTTTCTCTTCATTATATAATAATTCCAAATAGAATTATATACGGACGCTATTTGTGTTATTTTTTGTATAACTTTACTGTTCTTTATTTCGACGAATATTATTAGATCTTCTATGTTTAACTAAGTATTACTCCTCATAAAAACTTGGCCCAATTCCAATAAAACATTTTATGTTTATCCAAGAGGTTAATACAACTATATAGATTCAAAAAAAAATCAAATATGCAAGAATAAGAAAAAAAATAGCGAAAAAAAACATATAATTGGTCTTAACTCTTGAGAAAAAAACATCAATTTTAACCGATGGCAGTTTTATGAAAATTAATTTACTGAATTTTGATTTTAATTAAACGGTGGTATAATTTAAATTATTAAATAATTAACGCCAATGCAAATTAGATGTGTCAAAAATTAAAATAATTAATTATAAAGTCACATTATCTTAATGCATTTTTAAAAGTAATATTGGAACTCATAGCAGAAATTCAGCTTAATTGCATTAACATTTTTTAACTCATGCGAATTGATTTTTATCAAAGTTTAATATTAGTGTTAAGAAAATGAATTTTTATATATAATAGTTCTAGAAATATCAAATTACGGACAATTCGTAAATAAATGCTGTTATATGTTAAATTCTGTGTAGGAGAAATGTAATACTATTTTATTATTATTGCGAAAAAGCAATTAAGATATGATAAATATGTGCATAATTTATATTATATATATGATATTGCATAAAAACAATGGTTAATATTGAATAATATATTTTATTCCAACGCTTTGTCTAACAACTACGATTTAAATTTAAAACTAGTGGGGTGCATGGTATCGTGCCTTAAAGCAAATTGCTGGAACTTCCCGTACCGTAACGAAATGTTCGAGGAATACTGAATGTTTTCAAATAGATTATTATTAATATTGTAACATTGTCTAATATTTATAAGAATTATATAAACTGAATACCAAATTTGAAATTATTTGTTTAAAGTATATTAGAACTATAGTCAGAATTAAAAATAAAATCTGAATTATTTTCGATATACAAAAAATTAAAAAAAAAAAAAATAAAAAAAAAAATAAAAAAAGTTGAAACAATTTTTTTTTCCAAAATCAAGTATTTTGTTAATACAAGCAGAAAGTTCTTTGAATCAATTAAATCGGACGCTTAGTTCTGTCAAAAACTGCCATTTTTTGTACATTTAGCTCCGTATCTTCGAAATGTCTGGGCCTGCCTTTGCCTAAAACTAATAAACACTTCTCCCGATCATTACTAATTGAATGTTTTTTATTAAAATAGGATGCTTAGTTCTCTCAAAAACTCGATTTCTATTTTCTGCACTCTTTGCTCTTTATCCCCGTAACTGTTGGACCTGCCTTTGCCAAAAACTAATCAGCACATTTCCCTATCAGTGGGAATAGAATGTTTTTTGAACCATTCAAATCGGTTGATCCGTGCGCCCGAAAACGTGATTGGAAATTTGTATCCATACATACATACACACACATCCATTTTTTTTTGAGGTATGCCAAAATGTTCAGAAACCTTCAAAACGTCGAGAAATGTAAAACTTTTCAATTTCGATTTTCGGCCCATTACAATAACTTAATAAAATATGATTTTGCCTATATTCAAAACTTTCCTCACCTTTATTTAATTTATTTGAGGTAATATTGGTTCAAGAATGACCATAACTCATACCAAGTCTATATTTCACTTAGATATCATGGTGCTAAAATCATCCAACAATTTTTTTGCCATTAGTTTAGGCAAAAATGGGTTAATAATAACCAACGATACCATTTAGTTAATGTTTATCGATTTTCTAATTAATTATATTTATTAACAAATGTTGAAGTAAATCAATATAAACAATAGTGTTAATATATGAAGTACAATCACGAAGCAAAGGAACATTATGTAAACCAAAGGCGCTGTTGTAACTTCCTGTTTATGCTATCTGCATAACAGAAATCACTTCCTTTATTGCATCCGTTTCAGTTCAAACCGAACGGCTTGAAGTTTTATTAAATTTGATTTACCAGTTGTTATTTGTTTATATTATGCTATATTATATATAATAAACTCAACGCTTTTTATCTGAGAGATAATTTGGAAAACTTGCTTTGGAACGATTTTAAGAGCTCTTTGTAACATATGATCGCAAGCCCTTGGTTGTAAATGCGCTTGATATAATAATAATCATGAATGAGCAAATGAAGAAGTCCTGAGAAGAGTGGATGAAGAAAGGACTCTACTGAGCACAATTCTGAAAAGAAAAGGAAACTGAATCAGACCCCTTCTGCATAAAGAGTGCCTCCTGCATGACGTCATCGAGGGTAAAATAAAAGGAAAGGTAAAGGGAAGAAGAAGAATGCAGACGATTGACGACTTAAGTGAGAAGAGAAAATACAGGAAACTGAAAGCCGAAGCACAGGATCAAGAAGAATAGAAGCAGAAGTTCGAAAAAAAAATACATGAAAAATGGGGGGGGGGGAGAATAGTGGTAATGGGAATGATTGACAAAAGGTAAGGGAATCATTTATTTGTGGTGGCTCTCACTTCATGGACTTGCCTTTGAGCAGACTACCATTTATTATTATTATTGATAATAAATGGTGGTCTGCCCAGAGGCAGGTCCATTATGTGATAGCACCACAAATCAATGTGTTCGCGCTTGTTTAACATTCCCATTACCAATAATAACTTTTTATTCATTTTTATGCATTTTACTTTTCAAACTTCTATTTCCATGCTATCTGGTCTTGTGCTTCGATTTTATTTCCCTGTATTTTATCTTCTTGTGCAAGTCATAAGCTTTTTTTTCTTGCCAATTCTTTTAGTCCTCCTATTTTACCTTCGACCACGTGGTGTAGGAGGTACTTTTTTGCTGAATGGGTCCAATCCAGTTTTCTTTTCTTTTCAGGATTGCGCTCAGTATAGTTCTTTACACCACCCTCCTTAGTACTAATTCATTTATTTCACCACATTTCAAATCTCCAGGTAGTTTTTGTCAACCTTTCTTAGAGGTCATGTCTCTGATCCGTACTGAGCTACAAAACACTTTATTAGCCTATTTCACAAACGGAGGCTAATTTTCCTAGTCAGTAGCTTTCTAGCGTTTTGTAATAGATTTATCTAAATTCAATGCTTCATTTACATTTTAACATAATTTCAACATTTGTTGAACTTTCTGATTTGATTTGATTAATTTTGAAATTAATTTTTCTTATATACAAAATTATTCATTTCTGGAACAGAAATTTTTGCAGTTTATTGAATCCCTTAGTGACTTCCTTTTTATATTCGGTAGAACTACATATTTAATAACACTAATAATATAAAACATTTGTAACTGTTTTAAATAAATATTAAGCCATATAAAGGGACTAGTTTTATCGCTCCTATTAGAGGATTTAACAAATTCTTGCATTATTGGCAATCTATTCAATTCTGTGCCATCAGAAATTATTGGTCTTCCGATCTCGATAAATAAAAACTATTAAATGTCCATAAATCCAAACAACAATGTTCCCACAGTATTTCTCGGTCTGAGAAATAAAACGAATTATTTTATGTTCCGAGTGAAGTGCATCGAATGCGTTTATATTTAATACTGCATGCTTTCTTACACGGATGTGTTCGGCTTGTAATACTTGTATGTAATATGGAGCATTCGACTTAGAAAATTATTCGTAAAAGCAAATCGACATTGCCATGTTTTTGCACATTAAATATATCAAGTTAAATTATATGACACCAATATCTTAATCGCAAAACTAGATGATAGAATCGGGGTTAAAAATCTTGTGGCATTCCTATATGTGACAAAACTTTTTTTAACGAGGTGCATATTAGATTATTTATGTACGAATAGCAATGAAGTAACTGTCGATAATTTTAGTCTACTTATTTTAGAATGGATTTGTACATAAATTTATACTTTTAATAAAAAGAGTAACTTAAGACGTTTTTGCTATTAGAAAGTAGTAACAAGACGTATCGAAATGTAAAGGAGTACTTTTTTATCCTTTACGATGACTCTTTGAAAAACTATATTAGGAAAATATAATAACTAATAATGATGAAATTGTAAATATTGTAAGAAGTATTCACCCATTTATAAAAATTATAAATAATATTATAAACCACTATATAACGGTCAGAATACAAACTACGCAGAGTTTAGTGAATTACTCATTGCTACAACATTGTAAACTCGAGACATCCTTGACAAGCCTAACAAGCGTTTATAAAATTACTTTCCAAACCACAAAATAGGGAATAACAACTAAGTAATGCACAGTGTCGCACTATACAACGATACTGAACAAGTCATAAAATAATGTTATCTAGGATTTCAAAGTCACATTAAAGCTAGCACGTAAAAGGCTTGCAATGACGCATTTTCCAGTCAGTGCCAGTTTAGTTTTCAAAAAGTTCAGATCAGTATAAGTCAGTTGCAGTTTAGTTTTCTATAAAGTATAAGCTCAGTCGTGAATCCAGTCTTCAGTCAATCATGAGCTCAGTTATCATTGGAGTCGCATTTTAATTAATCATAATTCTTAATGCTTTATCAATTTTTTCATATAAACTGATCATTGCTCATTAATTTTCGAATTTTAATATATTTTATATTCGCACTTACTTAGAATAAAACTAGAATCAGCTTTATGAGTAACGCACTTTTCATGATTATGACTCTTTCAGGCATTCTAATAGCCTAATTATTAGGATCTGATTTCATAAGGATTTTTGTAATAACGTTCTTATATTGTTAAATAATACAGATCTGAGAATTCTTTACTTTTAAAATCATAATTGTCAAATATTTTAATGAAATAAAATAAAAGTACCTAAGAAACTTATAACTTAAATTTAACATTTTGCACTACAACAAATTTTTCAAAGAAGTTTATTTTCAGTGATAGTACTCGAGACTATTGAATGTAATATATTAAATTTTACATATTTGTACTTTCCGGGACCATCTATGTCCGTTCTTTCAGAACAACGTGGTTTGAACATAATTCAATTCACAAATGAATGTTTTATAATTATGCTTGAATCTTTTCAAGCTTAATTATTACTTGAATCATTTCAAACAAAATTATTACTTAGAAAAACCGACTAAACTCTGTGCCAATTAATTTGAAATTACTTAGAAATATTATGACTGTTCCTTACCGATTGGCTGCGTACTCGTCGAGCGTAACGAGACCCATGCATGAGTTGAATATGAAAATAAGAAACCGAGCCATAGGAATCGCAGGAGATGTAATAAAAAAACATCTTGAAAATAATAATAAGTCACTTTTCATAGTCTTCAGTTGCTCTCACGCTAAGTATACTTTTTATATGCTTTCGGTGCTGTATGTTTGTCAGATTTTTTATAACACAACACTTTCATTAAGCACTATTTTACGAATAAACCATCAACCCAACGTTACATAATAGATTTGAGTCCGGATAATGATCTAAATTTTGATGCATTACCGACTCTATATGTAAAAAATACATAATAACGCTCGAAAAAATATAAAGACTATTTATTTTGTAATAAAGATAACTGTATAGACAATTTGTTTTTGTCTATTCTTGGCAGATCATGTGCAAGTATATTTTTACAAATAATAATATGAAGAGTTTTACAAACCTTATATGATTAAATTAAATGAATAAAATAACGCGCCAAAAGACATTGTTTGAAGTTGTTCATCGAAACAGATGTATTAAGCGCATTTTCAATTTTTCTCAATTTTATTTATTTTTTTAAATTTTAGCTTTTCCAAACGAAATTTTTATTTTATATAAAAATACTCTCTCGCTTCTTTGATAAAAAGAGTCAAAAAAGGTATTGATCTTTATTATCACTATCATCTTAGAAATAATATACATTTTTACTAATTACTAATATACATGAATTTGTAAGTAGCCCCTAAAACCTTTTTAAATTCACTTCAATTTATTCACAAATTCTAGAGATATGTTAAATTCATACGTCGAAAAATTAGCCAACATCATTTTTAAAAAAAAATATCATTTTTTATTATTATATTTGACCCACCAAATTGTTGCTTTCCTAAAATATTTGAGAATTAGTAATAGCTATATGTAATTTAATCATGAATTAATAAATAATAATATTAGGAATTTATATATCACTTTTTACCATTTGCGACTTATTACGCAATCCATCAAGGTTATTTTATAAAAGAACAACAATAAAATCATAATTACAAGCTCGGTTTGCGTTCGGAACATTTTCTTAAGATAATTACACAATAGTTACATTAATTACTATTTACATCCTATAATAATTTTATTAACATACTTTATTTGGAAAATTATTATTGGTGTCATTTAAAATAATAGCTAAATTAGAGAACTGGGTAGAACTTTGTAATCTAGACAAATAAAGCGCCTTATCTACTAAAGAAAAAGTAAAGTAAAATTCCTATTTGAAAATATGAATACAAAAATCGAAAGTTAAAGAATTTATTGTTATATTATTTATTGATAAGTAATTGTGAAAATTCTGAATTTTTTGAATAATTATATGAATGACTTATATATTATAACAAATAAATTATTAGAACCGACCAGAATTAACGGGCCAATTTTCCGGTAAAATGGACCGTAATAAAGCGTTGTTATGGCAACGCCTTGTTACCCAACATTCTTCATATAAAATTATACTAAAAGCTGTAATTTCATTGCTGATGAACTAATAATATTCGAAACTCTATAGAACATAATAACTTATAGAGAACATAAAAGTCACTTTTATGTTCTCTAAAAAGTATTATTAAAATAATGGATATTAAGCAATGTTTCTACATTAAGTTGTTATTAATAATTTGATGATATAATATTGCCTTTAATATACTTCTATTTGTTGTTTCAGTTGTTGGCGTTACATATTTGATTACAATAACTCAATATTCATTATCAAAATATTAACCACAAAATTCACTATAATTCATTCATTTGTTTTGTGTCGTAATTTGGACAATACCACGAATGGTATTTTTTTTACAAATTCGACTTTTATTTTTATTTACGTCTCCGTCATAACAATTATCATATGTTTTTATATCGAAATCTCAGAAGTCATTTTTCATTTGAATCCATTGTTGGCGATCAGCGGACCATCACGAACGGAAACGCATTTCTGAACACTTTTTATGCGATTTTCGTCAAGTAATTGGCAAACTACAGTCCGAATGATGCCATGAAAATGATATCTTATTTGTTTTTATGGATTAAGAATTATTTTAGAATATATTTGGTTATATCAGCGCTTCTTTAAACAGGAAGGCCATACATTTTTATAAGTAATGATTCTATTAAGCATTTTTTTTCATGTTAAATTTTTAGCAAAGGAACATGGATTAGAAGTAGAAACTCAAGTAAAATATCTATAAAGCCAAAAAGGTTATTTTTGTTATTGAATATTAATTTGTTCGTGATATTAGTTATTAATACCAATACATATCTATAAAAAATATTTTTGAGAATTCTGAATTTTTTTGAAAATTTAGATTTTTTTCAAAGCGATCGCGCGGTGTGGTTCTTTTAGAAACAAAATATCGAATATTTTAAAGCTTTTATTATTGGATCTCCAAAATTTGATCCATTTTTCATTCTGTCTATGTCTCCTCCGCAATAGGAATGTTTATAGAATCATTCAACTCGGTTCATCTGGGCTCACGAAATTGTGAAAAATTTGCGATTACCATAACAACTCTTAATAATCACTTATCATATATTTACTTGTATTTCATGAATAATTAATTATGCGTCATATGCAGCAGAGATCTCCATTTTCGCTCTGAAAATATATAGTATCTACATAAGTTGTTTTCCAAAATGTGCTTAATTGCAAATGGTTTGCTGTTTAAAGTGGTACGATTTTAAATACAGATACGAAATTAAAATTAATTGATAAATTAAAAAGTTTATGGCTTCGTGAGAATTGTCAAAGGATGTGGGATGCGGGTTCTATAATAATTAATTTTTGGAAGGGTTCTATATCTTAATTACACAATTGGACATACTAATAAAGTGTATGTATATGTATATATATTTTCATTATAGTTGTGCACATACATTAGTCATGTCCTTTATTACAAACATGTCACATCAATCGTTAAGTAATCGAGAAGAGAAAGCAAAAATAACTATTCTTTATATTGCATTATTACACATTTATTGCACAACTTCCTAAAATAATCACATACTTAATTTTCTTATCCATACAAGTTTTTGAGAATAATAAAATTCATAATTTAAATTCTATCGATTTTGAAACGATTTTTATATTGCACTTTTTATATTGAAATATTTTGCAGTTTTTATTTACACCTACCCCAAAGGGTCCTTGGTTAAATAGAAAATATTCCGGTCAAATACTGACCAGACCTAATTAGCCAGAATAATATTTTCTGTTGACTTTTTATTATCTTACAATTTTTGCCCTGAAATAATAGGAATAGTTGTACAAAGGTACGTTCTGAAATTAAATCGATAAATCCAAATCGAAGCAAATTGAGGAGTAACTATTTTTTTAACTTATTTTAAGAATTTACTTAAAATCCATATTTTTTACACCAAAAATTCTATTTTTGCCCCATTTGGTGTAATTTTCTACTGTTTCCCGACCCCTGGTGTAAATCAACATATTTTCGATTGGCATTGCTCGACCATCATCTAATCGAATAAACAGGAGTTTTCAATTTATAAAAAAAAATCTATTAAATAATTTTAAATTTGCCATGCAATTTTATTCTACCGTAATTAACAGAATATTTTCGTTGAATATTATCATTCTGACTTATCGCAAAAACCAATCTTAAGAAAAGAACTGGTACGAATGAAAATGGTCTATTAAAATTCCATTGTGCAGTTAGCGGGCAACTTGACGTGTCTCTTTGAGCTTTGAACAGTATCTAGAGATGAAGAATGTTCCCACCGTTGATATACAAAGCAAAATTGCACAATGTTATATCTAATCTTCAGAGATATGAGATAAGAAATAAACTTAGTTTTACTGGGCGTTGGTGCTTACATTTTATATCGTCTATGGCTCTTCTCAGCGATCTTGGTAAAACTGGTCTTTACAAAATTGTTCATAAAAAATCTTTGCATTTTTTAGGCAATAATTTGTAGTACTTTTGTATAGAATGGTGATAATTATCATGGTGAGCCAAGCCTGCTAGTTCCAAAATCTACTTTTGGTTTGCAGTTTCTTGTATCAGCATTTTCCGCCCAGTAAACACCATGTGGCTGAAATCCACATAGATTCCACATGCGTTGCACTTAATTTCAATCAATCAAATCAAATGACAATTCTATGTCAGTACCAAGATTCGAACTGAGTATCTTTGGCGTATGAGTCGGGCATGCTACTGACCTAGCTATTCTCGCAACTTCAATCACAGATTGCTATCTGCATTCTAGGTATTGATAGCAGAAAAAACTAGTGGTGTACAGCATCATGCCTCAAGGCAAATTACTGGTACTTCCTGTACGAAAAATTATTTTTTTTTAAAAAGAGAGTTTTGAGAAATTTTAAATTTTCAAAAAAAAAATGACGTTTTTGGAAAAAAAAAACTTTTGGATTTTATAGTTTTTATTTTTATAATATTATTAGATATTTTGGAAATTTTCAACTTTTTTTCAAAGCAATCGCACTGCTTTAGCTGCATAGAGACAAAATATCGAAGCGCGTAAGCGCCGCGTCGCCGTATAACGGATAAACAATGTTACGAAACCCATAGAAATCTAAACAAGTTTGATACACATTATTAAAGTCTCCATAAAGTATCTGATAATTTGATGTGCATATGTCTAAATGGCATTTTTTTGAGACTTGCCTTCCCAAAAATTTTATCTTCTTTGTTCTATCTGTTCTTCTCAATACAAGTAAAATGATTTTTGAGTTATTAAAATCGGACGCTCCGCTCTCTCAAAAACTGAGTTACTGTTTTTGGCACATTTTGCCCCGTATCTTCGGAACGACCTGCCTTTGCCAAAAACTAATCAGCACGTCTCCTTATCAATACGACTCGAATGTTTTTTGAATGTACCCAATATTATTGCTTTCAGCACGAACCCATACAGTACCACATAGCAGTAATTAGTGCATTTCTACAAACCGGAACTAATGTTTGCCCATCTCTGGCTTTAAATCTAATCTTAACTTACAATCTTTTAGAGAGCGCAGTATTATCATTAAAAATATTTCACACTGCTTTACTTCACTCCAGAGCGGGTATGGCTTAAGGGGGGAAGTCCATATAACATTTTCAAAAAATTGAAAATTTTTTTTTTCGATAATCTGCAAGTATAGTATGTTGAGCGTATATTAACGAGTCGACAAAAAAAAATCTCTTATATTAACAAAGTTATAGCTAACATAACGGGGCGGGCCGGAGTGCGCATTGTCAAGCGATCAAGCGTATTGTTAAATTTCGAGTGAAAAAGGTCTCTTTCATTATAATAACTAGAAATACTTCTTTTGACCTACAACCGGAAGACTTCTATGTACCTTAGTACATGTGTAATATTGGTATACGAACAAAGATTAGTCGAGAAATATAGTTAGTTTAGCTGGAAAATTCGTAGTGTTCAGTTCATTTCAATACGTAAAAATGCCGAATTATCTAAAAGGTAAGCAAAGTAATGAAGTAATATTGCACAAAATAACACTAAAAAAGACGTTATCAGGGCAATCAGTTTACTGATAAAGCAGGTGAAAAAATTGACGCCAGTACAAGTCATAATGAAAGTGCCAGTGGTCAAGATCCTCTAGACGTAGATTTAGCTCCATTACTTGGTGAAGAAATGAAACATCATCTTTCACCAATTTATGAAGATTTGTCCAAAGATAATTCACTTGAACGATGCCTTGGTGATCATACGCAGAACGCGAATGAAAGTTTCAACGCGACAGTTTGGCGACTATAGTCGGATTATCACCAAAACACCCACATTGTGGACTAAGGGTAGTTGAAATTTCACCATATATTGCAGCTAGGATATTTATTGAAGGTTTTAGTTCAATATTAAGAATAATGAACCTTCTGAATTTGACTGTTGGTACTTATGCTAAAGCATATGCTGATAATACTGATGAGGCGCGAATAACTTGTTAGGATCGTAGCAGCCTTTCACAAATAAAAGATGCTGGTACAGCTCACAAATAACAACAACTTACAGAAAATCAGCTTTTTGAAGATAAGGAAGGACTATTGTATAGACCTGATATTGCAGATTGATCGGTAAGTAACTAAAACTGGTCATTTTCCTTTACTAAATCTTTAAACGCGATTATCTCAAAACTGTGTTTTCAAAAACTGCTGCTGTTGTAGCTCAAAAAGTTATGTATCGATTTGTCTGAAATTTGGTGAGGCCTTTCTCTATATTATTATCGGAAGGATAAACCTAAATCTTTAGATCTTTCGCGTTCATAAAGTATTTTCTGGAGCCCAAAATGTCAAAAAAATAGCCAAAAATTCAGATTTTTTTTTCAAAGGCTTGTTTTTCATTGAATTTTATACTTTTTTTTCAATTTTATAGGTTTATCCTTCCCATTGATATGTTATCAAAAGAAAGCATTAAAAAAAATTTTTTTCAGATCGACGGTTGATGAGTGAGAAATGCAGCAGTTTTGGACCTCGCGCCGGAGGCAGTCCACAAAAAGTTATGCTGAGCCGCCATTTTGAAATAATTTTTTTTTTAAATATTTTTTTTGTATTCTAAAAGGGTTAATTAAAGTTATGTCAAAGTTTAAAAACAATAAAATTATTCCATCACGTTCAAAAATATTTTTAAAATATGACCTATTTTCATGCGTCTATATGGACTTCCCCCCTTAATAGTTAAGTGCATTAATTGCTTTTCCTTGTTCAGTAATTATATTCATAAAGTTTCTGTCATATTGTATTATAATGCGCTTAATATTTCCCATGTAAAATGCATTCTTTAGAAAGAATGCATTTTGCAAAGCTGTTTTTTTCACTTTACTTTGTGTTACTTCACCGGTTATGCAAATCTGTTTGTAATGAAAACAATTTCTAACTTGCGGTAAATTAGAATGATTTTTCTTCGGTGCATATTTATAAATTTTGAAACATCTCTTAGATTTGACAATATAATTATACCAATGAAAGGTACGATTGTGAAAATCATTGTCTAAAACAAAGAACACAGGGAAAGTATTTCTAATCGACATGAGATTTTATGGTCTATTTTCAGTGAAACGATTGGAATTTTTTGTATTCAGATTAACATGATTCTGAAAGCAATCGTGTCCATGCGCTTTCCAAAAGACCATATTTGATCAGCGTAGGATGATGTGAGAATAATTTAAACATACATAATCATTTATTATTCAAACACGTATAAAGTAATATTGAAAATACTGACGGGCCCTTCGATCGTATTTACAATGTTGCTATTAAGAAACTACGAAAAGAAAAAAATCCAATCGATTTCATAGAGAAACTGGTGTATGGCATCGTGCCTTAAGGCAAATTGCTGTAACTTCCCGTACCGTAACGAAATGTTCGAGAAATACTAAATGTTTTCAAATAGAATATTATAAATAGTGTAACATTGTTTAATATTTATATGGATTATATGCACTGAATTATAAAGTTAAAATTATTTATTTAAAGTATATAAATGAGCTTTAGAATTTCAACTAGAATTAAAATTAATTCTGAGTTCTTTTCTTTTTTTCCAAAAGCAATTGTTTCGTCAACACAAGCAGAAAGTTTTTTGAATCATTCAAATCGGATGCTCAGTCCTCAAAAACTCGATTTCTATTTTCTGCACTCTTTGCTCCGCTTCTACGTAACGGCTAAACCTGCCTTTTCTAAAAACTAATCAGCGCATTTCCCTATCAATAGAAATAGAATATTTTTTGAACCACTCAAATCGGTTGATCCGTGCGTCAGAAAACGTGGACCAAAAAATGCAGACACACAAAACACACACACACATATCAATTATTTCTGAGGTATGCCAAAATGTTCAGAAACCTCTGAAAAAGTAATTTTTTTTAAAATTTAAGATTTCTCATAAATCTAATTTTTGCAAGATTTAATCTTTTTTTTAAATTAATTTTTGGTACGGGAAGTTTCAGCAATTTGCCTTAAGGCACGATGCCATACGCCACTAATTTTGAGATATTTGTTAAGACCATGGACTCTATCGCCACAGAAAAATAAAAAAAATCGTGATGATTATAAAAAAAGATTCTGCCGATCTGTACCAGAAACTAATCAGCACTACTCCCAACTGACGTCTTTTGAAAGGTTGTTAAATTTTCAAAATCGGTTCAGGATTCTAAAAAACAACTTGAGAAAAAGTCAACAAAACGTCAAAGTTTGGAAATAGCAAATCGGATTTTCTGGCGAAAACACAAACTTCTCCTTCTGGAAGTTAATAATTCACTATACATTACTACTGATTTTATATCAGTTCTCGGCAAAAGCCATTAAGACCATGACGAGTTACTGGACAATCACATCCGCGCATCATACATATAGATTATCAGGAAATTGCGATGCCATAATAATCTGCGATTGTCGGCTATAAGATGCAGAAAATTGTATCTTCAATATATTCCCCAGATTTGCTACGGAAATTGAAATCGAATACATTTTTTGTCCCGCAAAAGACCGCAAACTGTGTAATGTTACATTAACAATCTAATTTAAAACAATCGCGCAATGAAAAAGGTTCGAATGATATGGTGTTCCTTCATCAGTTTTGAAACTTCTGATGATTATTGTTTACTAAAACTTTTATCAAAATAATATATATAAGATGATAAATGAAAGGGCACTTATTACTTATTATATATCTTGAAAATATTAGTTCCCAATTCATCGAGACCAAAACTTATATTTTCATGCTCAAACTAAGAAAGAAAATAATTTTTAATAAAACCTATGTTAACTTACAAGTTAACAATATTTTTCAGTATATGTTATTGAACACATCATTCACAATTCATAAAACCTGTTACATACATTGTAAACTATGTATGTATGTAATGTAGACAACATACAGTGTTTTAATTTTATTTTTATAACACAAGCAATAAATTGTAACAAGGTTAAAAAAGAAACATTTATTTTATAAGCTCACATTAAATAAATATCCTTAAAATTAAAGTTATTAAAACAAAACTCAATATTAGCATGCTTTCGTGCTAATTGTACACATGAAATAAATCAAATACTATACAACTGTTAGTTATTTTATATTTCAGTTTTTTTTTACAAACATTAATCATTAATACAAAAATTAGAAAACATTATTATATAATGTATGCAACATTGACTGGTAATATAACAATTATCTAATTGTAAATAATTCAGTTACAAAAGTGTTCAAATTCGAACAAATATATAAATCAAAGTAGAAAATTGATTTAAATTAAATTATATTATTATGATAAGAACTGACATAAATGCCATATGAATTTCAGAAGATTTATTCATCATCAGGTTCATATTTTATGGAAGCTTCTAATGATGCTTCCTCTCTTCCTTGCTGCATATACTCTTCAAGTTCTTGATCCAAAAAATCCTTACAAAAAATTTGGCATATCAATTCAATACTTAAAATGTACATGAGATATATATTCAGTCGATATAATTGTTTTTAATAATTATATTTATTTAAATTTAATGATTTTAATTTTATTTTGCTGAATACTTCAAGCCAAGTCTATGAACAATTTGATAATATATTAATAGTATCATTTATATATCAATTAATATAATAAACTTGCATTATATATCACAAGAAATAAATGTTATTTGAAGAGATCTATCTTCTTGACTTACTAATCCTTTGATAATATAAATAAAGTACAAACCTTCTGGTCTTCGGGTGACATATCTTTGAGCAAATCTGCTTGCCACTTCATGAGGTCAACTCGTTGCTTGGATAGATTAAATCTATATCTACTACTAGTTGACTCAGTGCTAAAAATAAAAGAATAATATAAATATAATATATATATATATATATAGTGTATCAATAAAGTAATGTATAGATGGACATTTGAGCCTCGGAGCCAATTGCAATAGCAACTTAGACATGCAAACTTATCTTGTAATTCATATAAATTATTCATATGCAATCACTTTGTTTTTTTCAATCACACTATTCTAATATGAAAATTCTCTTCTTGAAAAACTAATTAGTGAATAAATGATAGTGCTCTGTGCACATCTACTGTGTAAGACTACATTTATACCCACTGATGATGATATGAAATCTTATGCCGAAACATTTGGATAAGTTAAAAATTCATTTTTAAATCTTTGCTTTACGTTTGATGAATTGCCTTAGAAGTACTTATTCATATATCTGAACTTCAAAATAACTAAGCATAATGAAGTTAAATAAAATATTATTGTTAACATCTATAGAGATGAATGATGTAATAGAGATTGTAGTTAGAGATATTAAAGTAGTAGTTAATAAAAAGATAAAGTTTATTATTATAATAGAGATGTTATCAATATAGAGTATTACTACTAATAGTGTGTGCGTATGTATATGATTTTAGATATATATCAGTATAGGATAGCTTTACGAATCAATTTGTTACTCGAGCTAACTTTTTATATATCTCAATCCCTTGCATGCAGCAAGCATTGATAAGTTATTTTTCATATACTTTAATTTTAGAATTCTCTAGAACTACTAATTTAAGTTAAACTAAAGTTGATTCTGATTCTAAATCTTAATTAGACTATTCGAAACCAAACTCATGTAAAATATAATATATTGCTAACATCTCTAGGGACGAATTGTGTAATAGAAATAATAAAGGAGTAGCTGATAAAGAGATAAACTGTATTGTTATAAACTATAGATGTTAACAATATAGTGTATTACTACTAATAGTGTATGTATATGATATGTGTTTTAGATATATATCAGAGTACAGGATAGCTTTAATAATCAATTTATTACTCGAGCTAACTTTTCATATATCTTAATCCCTTGCATGCAGCAAGCATTGACAAGTTATTTTTTTATATATACAGCTTCCATATTGTCTACTCTCACATTCAAAATGAATTTCAGTAATCTCTAGAACTACTAATTTAAGTGAAACTAAAGTTGATTCTGATTTTAAATCTTAATTAGACTATTCGAAACCAAACTCATGTAAAATATAATATATGGCTAACATCTCTAGGGACAAATCGTGTAATAGAAATTGTAGTTAGAGATAATAAAGGAATAGTTAATAAAGGGTATTATTATAATAGAGACGTAAAAAATATAATGTATTACTACTAATAGTGTATGCTTATGTACATGTAATGTGTTTTAGGTATATATCAGTATAGGATAGCTTTGCAAATCAATTTGTTACTCGAGCTAACTTTTTGTATAACTCAATCCCTTGTATGCAGCAAGCGTTGATAAGTTTATCTCATTCAAAATTAATTTAATAATTCTCTAGAACTACTAATTCAGGTTTAGGTAAAGTTGATTCTGATTCTAAATCTTAATAAGACTCACTCTGATTCATCCATGGTTGTGTCGCCGTCCCTGTCGATTTTGGGTCTTTTGGAAGAGAAGGAATGTGAATGGTCGCCATGTTTAACAATTAGATTAGTATTCTCTTTCGGGACGATATTGTAATGAAACAGCTTTCTCTGAGTTACAGAATTATACTTCGTTCCCAATTTCTTGGTAACTAAGTTAGCGTGAACAGTAAATTGCACAAACTTAAGGGTATCCTTCCTTTTGATCGGCTTGTTCGCGACGAACTCGTAATTCATCTTATCCGAAGAACTCATGATGTTTTAATTACTTAGTAAAGACTATTAATTGATAGAAATGTTAATTTCAATTTGAATGTAAATGTATAAGTACATATAAGGTCTACTTACATGGATTCCTGTATTAGACGACTTTACCGCTCGAATCTCGAAAGCTTTCTGAGCAAAAATTCTGGCGCACAACGAAACAAACGAATCACAACGCGCTAAATTACTCGGCCATAGAGTAGAAGAATGACCACAGAGAAGAATAGATCAGAATTATATTTTTCAATAATTCATCCATAGAGATATAATGACACTCTCTACATTTAAATTTGAATAATCGAATCACATATTAATTTTCAATTTATGTCTTGATAATAATATATAAACTTGGATCTTGGATCATGCTTGGATCACTTCTACGTGAAAATCAAGATTAAAATTTAACTCCGTTAAAAATTACAACTAAAATATTAGGATAAGGGATCGTTCAAGTATTACGTAAGCAGATTTACTACAATCATTTACCCCCCCCCCTCCCCTTTTTCAGCAAAAGTAAGCAAATTTCTTACCAAAAATAGGCAAAATAAGCAAATCAATAACCCCCCCGCCCCCTATAGTGCTTACGTAATACTTGAACGGCCCCTAACATTGATTTTTTTAACTCGTCGAAGAACAATTTTGTTTTTCGCGAAAAATCCGCGATAAATTGCTAATTTAACGTTTTCTCGACGTTTCAAGTCATTCTGAATCGAATGAGATCAAAATTTAAAAAAGGGCGTGTGTGTTTTTTGTAAATTTAAGGAAATGCATGTATGCATCCCACACAGGTCTTTTGTATGGATATGCCGGACTTAATAGCGCCTAGGTATAATACCTATTAAAACCTTCTTTTCTCTTGCCTCTGTTAATTACAATATTGGTCCCCACGGAAACCGCCGTAAGGGGGCGTCCATTAATCAAGTGAGGTTTTTAGGGGGAAGGGGGTTTGATAAAAAATCATGAAATATCACGCGGGGAGGGGGGGAGGGGTATAGTAAGATATCACGTGTATTTATTTTTTACTTGAATTTAAAAACAAATCCAAAAATGTTAAAAAAAATCATAAAGGTGACCATTTTTTCTCGTAACTAAAAATACACGTGATGTTTTGTGGGAGGAGGGGTAATTTTGAATATCACCAAAGGGGGCGAGGGTTCGAAAATCCTTTAAAAATAGATCGCGTGATTAATGGACGCCCCTTAGGCATTACTTTGTGGGAGGAGGATCTAGAATGTTATATTTCTTGCTCTGACAATATCTTCTAATCTTATAATTATTATCTACTTATCTTCTAATTATTGCCATTCGCTCTTCTTCTTTTTGATAGGCATTACTTCGTGGGGAGAGGATCTAGAATGCTATAATTCTTGCTCTAAAAACATACTTATCTTCTAATTATTCCCATTCGCTCTTATTCTTTCCGAAGATAGCAGGTGTTAGTACTTCGGTAGCAAATGTGTCTAAAACTATTCAGAAGATTTTGATTGGGAATCGTGTTGAATAGTTGTTGGTAAAGATCGTCCGCGTCGTTTTTTTTTGCCAATTTTGATAAAACTTTGTGTAACGATAGATTTTGTAGTCTGAAATGACATATTAAAATATTATAGGCCTACGATAAGCTGTTGAACTTTAAAAACTCAGCAAAGTTCATAGTTTTGGCGTGCGTTCGAGCGATTCTATGCCGAAGCATATACTCTTTGGTATTTCGTAGGTTACAGATGACACTTAAACAAAATACATTATTTAAACACGAAATATATTAAATGAAATGTGTTAAACAAATTAATTCAACATGTACATAATTATATGTATTATAAGTAATGTTGGCAATTCGGCTGCAAATGCATTTCATTTTTGTGGATTCGCGGAATGCCGCCGGTTCGATCCCGGCCGGAATCATCTAACAAAGTCCTCTATATTTATTAAAAACCAGTAAGGGATTTTGCCGGAATTATCTAATAAAATTGTTTTTATTTATTCAAAACCATTCACGGTTTTTGGTGGTTTATTATTAGTTAGTGCTATCCCATGATGAATCATTTATTAAAGAAAATTCTAAATCGTATAAAACAGTTAAATCTTGATTATGTGTAAAACGATTAAATTGATTATGTGTAACTATAGGGTAAAATGTTACTCACAACTGGTTAGTTTCATTTTTCTGAAGGTCAAATCCTTAAACATTAAATTCATAGTACATTAATGCAAACTGGCTCAGTGAGCCGATCACTTCTTGATCAATTTTATTCATCATCTTGTTGAATTTCCATATATCAATCAATCATTTCTCAATCAGTTTTACATGAGTAGCAAAAGTATTTAAGTAATATATTTATTAATAATCATTATTTTATTTTTACAGATATATCCCGATGCAGATCAGAGAAGTCCCTCATCAGTTTGCTTCCGCAGTCCAGTTGTATTCTGTGTGCATCAGAAATTGGGCTGCCGTTGGGCCGGCGAACTGCGTGCCCTCAAAGCCCATTTTAACAACCTGCAGGCACGATGCGACACCCTGTCGCAATGGATGCGGAGCGCAAATTCCGAGGGCTATGATGCCTGATCATTTGCGCTACACCTGTCCAGAGAGACGTGCCCAGTGCGACCATTGTGAAAGGCAATTTAGTGGACATGATTTGGAGGTAAATATTTGAATGCATAAGTCGATAAGATTAGGAAGAGAGAAAAGAATGAAAAAGTGGCTATTGCTCAGAGTTAAGTAGAATTTGAATTGGTGAAAGAACAGAATACGATAAGAACATAGATAAAGGCTTTTTTAAATGCTTCAATTATTTTTAGATTATTCGTATTATTAGATTTTTTTTTCAAGATCTATGAAAAAATTGCCTAAGCACGGTGATTGACTGAAAAAACATAAAATAAGAACATTTTAATAGTTTCTCATAATAAAATCAGTTCCAAATTGGTTAGACACACAAAGACTTAGACAGA
>NW_020539727.1:1253513-1272313 GCF_003426905.1 Ctenocephalides felis
TGATCAGCCTTTAAGGTCATGCTATAATTTATCAATTTTCTTGAAAAAAAAATCAAGGTGCTGAAAAATTACACAATATATTCCGTATGACGATAAAAGAAATGACATCAATATTTAATATTTTGGTATGTATATCATATCATGAACATTTTTTTCCAAGATTTTTTTCTGTCGTGATACTTTAATCCTAGACAAAACATAAAAACGCGACCTCTGCTTTAATTTTTCTTTACTCTACTTATTAATTGTACTAAACACATTCTGTGAGGGTTTGTCCATGTGAACATCTACATACTGTTATGTTTTTTTGGTGATATTGATTACATAGTAAACGAAGAGGGAATTCATTCTTAAAACGCTCAATTTTTTTCAGTTTTTATTACATGACCCAGGGGAACACTCGGATCCCACGCTTCGAACTAATTGTTCTGCATACTGAGAACGTCAAACATTTGGGCGCGAAAGATTATCGGAAATATAGATTTGAAATAAAGGCAGACAAAAATTTAATGTAACTAACTAATATTTTACTTACAAGGACAACCTCAGTTTTACTATTCTGAGATTTTGTTAAAACTTTGCATGGCGATAGATTTGATAGTCATATAATATATGCTTCTCATAGGCCTATAATATTTTAAGGTATTCGGTTTGACTATCAAATCTATCGCCATGTGAAGTTTTATTAAAATCACAGAAGAGACAACCGCAGGTTCTCCTTGTTAGGAATGTAATAGATAAACAATTATAAAAATTGTCCCAAAACTTCCTTTTACAGGATATAATAAATGATGTGAAGATTATCTTTACATTTAATTATTTTTTAGTTAATTATTCTATTTACATTCTAATTTTTCAAATCTGATGAGAAATATATTGTTTTTTTTTTTGAATCATAATAATTCAAAACATAAATTGCTCTCCTTATTATGAAATGTATTAATAAATCTTTTCCAAAATATTTAATTGGCAAAAAATATAGCTTATTAGAAAACAACTTTTCAAATAAATTCAAAAATGCGTTAACTAAAATTTTATTATTTTTATACATTTTTCTAATATTTATTTATTATATTTATATTTTATAGCGAATAATATTTTCAAGATAACAACAGTATCAATAGCATTTTTGTTTAAATTATTAAATGTTTGTTTATATGAACTGCGATTTGTATAATTATATCGTAATACATTATATATTATACATAATGTATAATGATCACAAACGAAAATCCGATTTACTACCGATTATTTTTTGTATCAACCAAATTATACTCGATAATGATAAGAACGCAGTAAAATTTCTTAGAAATGGTCTTATCTCTATAAAATATTTTAAACTGAAAATATAAATATTTTGTTAATAATTCATATATATTTTCAATTTCGTGAAATTTGGATTTCAAATTCATCAAAATGAATTTTTAATCAATTTTTTTATCAAACGAAAGTTTTAGGAGCTTATTCTTGTAACAAGTGAATGTTCCCGTTGTCGCCTTAAGCCAAAACCGTTTTGCTGAAACAAAACAAATAAATATTGACTTCATATCTTGAATTACTATTGGCTATAGCGAAAATCTTTGGATACTACATTTTTCAATAATTATATATTTAGAGATAAGTTAACGACCTGATACTCATTCATTCCTTTGAAAATATATGGAGCATTTTAATAGGGTAGAGCAGGTCTTAAAGGTGCCCAGGTAAAAAGGTCCACCACCGATATCTCAAAAGCAAGTGAAGTTAGAATTTCTTTTCATATTTATATTTAAATATCTGTATATTGTAATAAATTTGCAATATCAAACATATAAGCATTTATATTTATAGTCCATATTACCAAAATAATTATCACTTCTATAATTTTTCTATCTGCCGAACGTTTTTTACTTGACTTTTCTCTATTATATCTATTAAACTACTTAATAAAATAAAATTGTGGACTGCGATCAATTTAATATGTTTAAAGAAAAATATGTCATTTTCCATAAAGATTTCCAATATTAACCCTTTCCACTCGCGAACTCCTAAATTTATATGAATCGGTGGCATCCGAGTGGAAAGGGTTAAACTCTGAAATTTTTATAAAAGCTTGGTATAAAATAGATTTTACTTAATTAAATTAATCAGAATTAGTCTTTTATAATTGTTCGTATTACTATTATTATATTTTTATATAATTGAATATTGTGGTTTCACATACGTCTATTATAGCAAATATTATTAATATTTTCTGCTAAAATACTATTGTTCTTTTAAGGAAATTAATTTTACATTTGGAACAATGGATCTTATATTCAAGCACTTCTATCTCTTTGAAATTTATGAGATATTGAAATTTTTTTAATAACGATATTATTATTATAATTTGCAAATATCAAAAGAGCAATATCCCATGATAAATATCCGAAGCATCTAGGTGCGCACTGGCATCATTATAGGGCATTTCTCTCATGAATTCCGTTGCTCGTAGACATAGCTCCTGCGACGCATTTTAATAGTTTTATGCAATTTTATTAACTCACTTATTTTTTGTTTAATTGTTAAATATTTATTTACATACGTAATGAAGCAGAAATCAAATCTTAGAGATCATGGCAAAAGTTACTATTTTATAAAGTTAAAATGTTATCCAAATCTTCAATCACCAAGTCAATAACTTACTACATAGTAATTAAAAACTAAACACTACATTAAATATTTCATTTTCGCACCTTTTCTAAATTATTTTCATTTTGTTTTTTTTACTTAAAATAATTCCAAAAATGGATGCTCTAACTGGCATACATTATGATACTGAATTATACTGAATACTGTCATAATGTCATGTATTTGATGCGCATTCAGGAGTTTTACACATAAACTGCAACGTCACTCGTATGTTATGAAGCTGGGTCAGAAAGACCCTGTTATCTAAGATCGTTTTCTTGACATTTGTGCGGTTTCTAGGTTAGGTTTTCTATCTGGAATCCTGAGAAAAACGCCTGACTGTACATCAACCACATGATGTCAATATTTAGAACGAATTAGTATGGAAAGTTCTTCATAACATAGCACTGCTTGTTATGCAGCAGAATCGGCACATTAATGTATCAAAGAAAATGTTTTTGCCAAAATTCCCGGAATTACACTATTTTTTATGTCACTCATTTATGATTGCCATAGCTAGAAACGTTTAATGTAAAAATCCGAATATATAAGCTGATTTTACCCTAAAACTTGTTTTAGACAAGCTTGTAGTAAACTAAGAAACTTTCTGGTTTGGTTCCTGATAGGCCAAGCTTTTGGAACCTATTGCAAATGTATCGTTTGCGTCGGACGTCTAGTTGACGTGATCTTCCAACAAATCGAGTATGTCAGACATATATGCCTGACACTGCCGATGTATAACTTTTAGCGTCAGTCACATATGATAAGAATCAATTTAAAAAATCAGAATAGATAAGCTGATTCTACGTTTCAGGGGAAAAAATTAAGAACAGTCGTTGGCTCTAGATCTATCATAACTTCCACACCAGCTGAGCAATGAATGTGTTGAATTCGATGTTGATTTTGTTTATTTAGTTCCATCTCTCGCAAACCGGTCTACTAGTGCATGGGAACGTTCGCAATTTCATTACCAACGCCTTGACCGTTCCTGCTTTGACTTTTGCAATTGCTTTTTAGCAAAAACTATTTTGCGTGATTTTTTATGGAATAGATCATAGAAGTCCCAGAGAAAGCTATTTTATACTTCGCTGGAGTGTGAACAATTATTGTTTATTTTTATGCAAAGTGATATTGCTTTATAACTGAACGGTAATACTGTATTTTTTTTGCAGAAATAGAATGAAAATTGAAGCTACTGGCGAATTGAATTTCTGTCACAAGGTGAATCTATAAAATCGAAAATTTATAATAAAAAATGTTTTTGATATGAAATGCTGGACAAAGTTGCAACACAAGATTATAGTGTTGAATCAACTAAAAACATTAATTTTAACTTCAAACTATTGCTTGAATTTTAAATTTTGCAATCATGTCAAAATGGTCAAAATATTCAAATTTTAATAAACGGTTGATTTCTTGTTAATGAGATGATTTTATACACCCTGGAGTGTGAACATATTATTGTTTATTTTTATGCAAAGTGATATTGCTTTATAACTGAACGGTAATACTGTATTTTTTTGCGGAAATTAGAATGAAAAATTGAAGCTACTGGCGAATTGAATTTCTGTCACAAGGTAATCTATAAAATCGAAAATTTTAATAAAAAATGTTTTTGATATGAATGCTGGACAAAGTTGTAACACAAGTTATAGTGTTGAATCAACTAAAAACATTAATTTTAACTTCAAACTATTGCATTGAATTTTAAATTTTGCAATCATGTCAAAATGGTCAAAATAGTCAAATTTTAATGAACGGTTGATTTCTTGTTAATGAGATGATTTATCAACACTCTTTAAGATAGTAACAATTGACGATTCTCTCTTAAGTATCAATGTATCGTAAAAATTTACTTTATTTTTACATTAGCCAATTTCAAAAATATAGAAATTTAAAAAAATTAAACTCAACTCAAGTACTATAATATTAATTATTATCTAGGTTATATTTTTTTTAATTATATTTGCACGCTTGTATAAATTTGAATTCATATTTCATACGTGATGGTTGAAATTAATAGTAATAAAGAGTCATGTTATATATTTGAACGTCTATTGACATTAGAGGTTCCTAACCTTTTACTCATTAGCATGAAGTATTTAAATATTATATATGTATTTTATGAATAAGACTTTGAAGAATAACAGAACTAATGCATTCGTAGACTTACAAATTGTCTGCTAAATGCAAAAATACACATGTAGGTACTTCAGCCTTCACTACCTTTTAGCAAGGCCGGTCTGAGGATAATACCGGAGAAAATGGTCAATGTCGACCAGCAAAGAATTTTTTAATTGGAAATATAAATCACATAGATATTTTCAAATCCAATTTGGCTTTTTGTTTATTTTTTTTAATTTGTTACTTGAACACTGACAATAATAAATATTTCTGAAGTAAAGCTTGCCACTTCATGTAATTTTCAATTAGGACGTCCATTAATAACGTGATGTATTTTTAAGGATTTTGAACCTTTTGAAGAAATTTTTAATCAATAATTTTAGAAAGATACTTTGATAAAATCAGATAAAAAATAAATACACCTGATAACTTACTAACTTCGCCCTCATCCCTTGTGGTATTTCGTGATTTTTTGTCACCAACCCCATCTTAGGCCTCAGATTAATGGAGGGCTTTTATTGGGCTCTTCAAATTTATTTTTGGATGTCAGTGATATATTGAAATTGACTACTAATTCGGTCGCAACTTTGAAGTCAAATTGCATAAATGGACTTAGTATCAAAATATTTACATACTGCAAACTACTTACATACTGTTTTCTTACAAAAATAACTGGTAACCTCTATAAAAGTCTGCAATATTAAGTATAATCTAAAGTCTTTTATTATTTATGCTCTAATAAATTCCGAACAATAAAGACATTAAGGATAAATTATATGTTTTGCATAAAATAAATATGTAAATCTTTATTTAATATATTCATTTTCAATAATTTACCGTATTAATTACTTTAAATTACCAATTTGCACTGAATTAGCCCAGAACTGTCAAATGGTTTTCCTCTTAACAAAATTTATAACGCGCTCGGAACACATCCAACAAGTTAGTTTGCTTTTAATAAACGATTTTTATACCCGGTAAAGCGTTATTTTTAATTATTCAATAAACTATTTAATATCTTTATATATGTATAAATAAATACTTGATTAAACCTAAAAACTACCTTTGTTTTTCTGTTGTTTTTAACTGCAATTATTAGACTTTCTAACATTTTGTAGATTAGTATCGACTTACTATAACAAAATGTCTTTTTATTAAGAATTGTTATATTTCATAATAAAGTAGAATAATAGATTGAAACTTTAAAATAAGGCTTGTCATTATTTTAGTACAAATATGAACTATTATACGAACGATATATGTATGAATTCCAGATCTTACTTATATTAATAATTACTTGTATAATTATTATTATTTTTTTTTAAATTAAGAAAAATTTAAGGAAACCTTTTTTAATGTTTACAACCTCGTAGAAAAAAATTATATATATGTATATATATATATATATATATATATGTGTGTGTGTGTGTGTGTGTGTGTATGTGATGAGACCACCCAAGTTGTTCGTGTAACTATGCGTTAAATTAATAATTAAATGAAAATATAAGAAAGATATTAAGTCATTTTGGGATATAGTTAATGGTTCCATCGGTATTTTTATTGTTAAGTCTTAATAGAATATAAATTATGTTTTGTATTGTTATTTATTTATTTTTGTTTTCTCTTCATTATATAATAATTCCAAATAGAATTATATACGGACGCTATTTGTATTATTTTTTGTATAACTTTACTGTTTTTTATTTCGACAAATATTATTAGATCTTCTATATATATAACTCATTATAAAAAGTTAACCCAATTTCGATAAAACATTTCATGTTTATCTATTAACAATTAAATAGATTCAAAAAATATAGTAAATATGTAGGAATAAAGAAAAAAATGCGAAAAAGAACTTATAATTGTTTCTCATGAAAAAAACATCAATTTTGACCGATGACAGTTTTATGAAAATCTATTTACTGAATTAATGTGATCTTAAAAGTATATGTTAAACTATTGCACAATTGATTAATTAATTAATGCCAATGGAAGTGAGATATGTTAAAGAGTAAAAAATTCAATTATAAATTTACAATGTCTTAATGCGTTATTAAAAATAATGTTGGAACTCATAGCAGAAATTCAGCTCAATTGCATTAACATTTTTTAACTCATGCGAATTGATTTTTATCAAAATTTAATATTAGTGTTAAGGAAATGAATTTTTATATATAATAGTTCTAGAAATATCAAATTACGGATAATTCGTAAATAAATGCTGTGTTATGTTAAATTCTGTGTATGAAAAATGTAATACTATTTTATTATTATTGCGAAAAGGCAATTAAGATATGATTTTGTGCATTATTTATATTATATATGATATAATATAAAGGTATTGCATAAAAACAATTGTTAATATTGAATAATACATTTTATTCCAACGCTTTGTCTTACAACTACGATTTAAATATAAAACTAGTGGGGTGTATGGCATCGTGACTTAAGGCAAAATGCTGAAACTTCCCGTACGGTAACGAAATGCTCGAGGAATATTGAATGTTTTCAAATAGATTATTATTAATATTGTAACATTGTCTAATATTTATAAGAATTATATAAACTGAATAGCAAATTTGAAATTATTTGTTTAAGTATATTAGAACTATAGTCAGAATTAAAAATAAAATCTGAATTATTTTCGATATACAAAAAAAAAAAAAAAAATAAAATAAAAAAAAAATAAAAAAAGTTGAAACAATTTTTTTTCCAAAATCAAGTATTTTGTTAAGACAAGCAGAAAGTTCTTTGAATCAATTAAATCGGACGCTTAGTTCTGTCAAAAACTGCCATTTTTTGTACATTTAGCTCCGTATCTTCGAAATGTCTGGGCCTGCCTTTGCCAAAAACTAATAAACACTTCTCCCGATCATTACTAATTGAATGTTTTTTATTAAAATAGGATGCTCAGTTCTCTCAAAACTCGATTTCTATTTTCTGCACTCTTTGCTCTTTATCCCCGTAACTGTTGGACCTGCCTTTGCCAAAAACTAATCAGCACATTTCCCTATCAGTGGGAATCGAATGTTTTTTGAACCATTCAAATCGGTTGATCCGTGCGCCCGAAAACGTGACTGGAAATTTGTATCCATACATACATACACACACACATCCATTTTTTTTGAGGTATGCCAAAATGTTCAGAAACCTTCAAAACGTCGAGAAATGCAAAACTTTTCAATTTCGATTTTCGGCCCATTACAATAACTTAATAAAATATGATTTTGCCTATATTCAAAATGTTCCTCACCTTTATTTAATTTATTTGAGGTAATATTGGTTCAAGAATGACTATAACTCATACCAAGTCCATATTTCACTTAGATATCATGGTGCTAAAATCATCCAACAATTTTTTTGCCACCAGTTTAGGCAAAAATGGGTTAGTATTAACCAACGATACCATTTGGTTGATGTTTATCGATTTTCTAATTAATTATATTTATTAACAAATGTTGAAGTAAATCAATATAAACAATAGTGTTAATTTATGAAGTACAATCACGAAGTAAAAGAACATTATGTAAACCAAAGGCGCTGTTGTAACTTCCTGTTTATGCTATCTGCATAACAGAAATCACTTCCTTTATTGCATCCGTTTCAGTTCAAACCGAACTGCTTGGAGTTTTATTAAATTTGATTTACCAGTTGTTATTTGTTTATATTATTCACTGCATATAATAAACTCAACGCTTTTTATCTGAAAGATAATTTGGAAAAACTTGCTTTGGAGAGATTTTAAGAACTTTTTGTAACATATGATCGCAAGCCCGTGGCTGTAAATGCGCTTTATATAATAATAATCATGAATGAACAAATGAAGATTTCCTGAAAAGAGTGGGCAAAGAAAGGACTCTACTGAGCACAATCCTGATAAGAAAAAGAAACTGGATCGGACCCTTTCTGCAAACAGAGTGCCCCCTGCATGTCGTTGAGGGTAAAATAGAAGGAATGAAAGGAAAGGGAAGAAGAAGAATGCAGACGATTGACGACTAAAGCGAGAAGGGAAAATACAGGAAACTGAAAGCCGAAGCACAAGATCAAGAAGCATGGAAGCAAAAGTTTGGAAAGAAAAATACATGAAAAAAGGGGAGAGGAAATAATGGTAATGGGAATGATAGACAAAGGGTAAGGGAACCATTTATTTGTGGTGGTTCTCACACCATGGACCTGCCTTCGGGCTGACTACCATTTATTATTTTTATTATGAATGGTAGTCTGCCCAAATCAATGTGTTCCTTACTTTCCCTTGTTTATTATTCTCATTACTCTTAATAACTCTTTTATTCATTTTTATGTATTTTACTTTCCAAACTTCTGTTTCTATGCTACCTGGTCTTGTGCTTCGATTTTAGTTCCCTGTATTTTATTTTCTTGTGCAAGTCATATGCATTTTTTTCTTGCCAATTCTTTTAGTCTCCTATTTTACCTTCGACCACGTAGTGTAGGAGGTACTTTTTTGCTGAATGGGTCCAATCCAGTTTTTTTTTCTTTTCAGGATTGCGTTCAGTATAGTTCTTTACACCACCCTCCTTAGTACTTCTTCATTTATTTTACCACATTTCAACTCTCCAGGTCAACCTTTCTTAGAGGTCATGTCTTTGATTCGTACTGCCTATTTCACAAACGAGGCTCAGTTTGCTAGTCAGTAGCTTTCTAGCTTTTTTTAATAGATTTATCTAAATTCAATGCTTTATTTACATTTTAACATAATTTTAACATAATTTTAACATTGAACTTTCTTATTTGATTTGATTAATTTTGAAATTAATTTTTCTTATATACAAAATTATTTCATTTCTGGAACAGAAATTTTTGCAGTTTATTGATTCTCATACTGGCTTCCTTGTAATATTCGGCATATTTAATAGCACTAACAATTTAAACCATTTGTAAATGTTTTAAATAAATATTTGAACATATAAAGGGATTAGTTTATCATTTGCCCCTATTAGGAGATTTAACAATTTCTTGCATTATTGGCAATCTATTCAATTCCGTGCCATCAGAAATTATTGGTCTTCCGATCTCGATAAATAAAAACTATTAAATGTCCATAAATCCAAACAACAATGTTCCCACAGTATTTCTCGGTCTGAGAAATAAAACGAATAATTTTATGTTCCGAGTGAAGTGCATCGAAAGCGTTTATATTTAATACTGCATGCTTTCTTACACGGATGTGTTCGGCTTGTAATACTTGTATGTAATATGGAGCATTCGACTTAGAAAATTATTCGTAAAAGCAAATCGACATTGCCATGTTTTTGCACATTAAATATATCAAGTTAAATTATATGACACCAATATCTTAATCGCAAAACTGGATGATAGAATCGGGGTTAAAAATCTTGTGGCATTCCTATATGTGACAAAACTTTTTTTAACGAGGTGCATATTAGATTATTTATGTACGAATAGCAATGAAGTAACTGTCGATAATTTTAGTCTACTTATTTTAGAATGGATTTGTACATTTTATACTTTTAACAAAAAGAGTAACTTAAGACGTTTTTGCTATTAGCTATTAGAAAGTAGTAACAAGACGTATCGAAATGTAAAGGAGTTCTTTTTTATCCTTCACGATGACTCTTTATAAAAACTATATTAGGAAATATATATATAATAATAATGATGAAATTGTAAATATTGTAAGAAGTATCACCCATTTAAAAATTATAAATAATATTATAAACCACTATATAACGGTCAGAATACAAACAACGCAGTGTTTAGTGAATTACTCATTGCTACAACATTGTAAACTCGAGACATCCTTGACAAGCCTAACAAGCGTTTATAAAATTACTTTCCAAACCACAAAATAGGGAATAACAACTAAGTAATGCACAGTGTCGCACTATACAACGATATTGAATAAGTCGTAAAATAATGTTATCTAGGATTTCAAAGTCACATTAAAGCGTGCACGTAAAAGCATGAAAGTTTAGTTTTCAAAAAGTTCAGATCAGTATAAGTCAGTTGCAGTTTAGTTTCCTATGAAGTATAAGCTCAGTCGTGAATCCAGTCTTCAGTCAATCATGAGCTCAGTTATCATTGGAGTCGTATTTTAGTTGATCATAATTCTTAATGCTTTTAAAATTTTTTTATATAAACTGATCATTGCTCATTAGTCTTCGAATTTTAATATATTTTATATTCGCTCTTACTTAGAATAAAACTAGAATCAGCTTTATGAGTAACATACTTTACATGATTATGACTCTTTCAGGCATTCTAATAGCTTAATTATTAGGATCTGATTTCATAAGGATTTTTGTAATAACGTTCTTATATTGTTAAATAATACAGATCTGAGAATTCTTTACTTTTAAAATCATAATTGTCAAATATTTTAATGAAATAAAATAAAAGTACCTAAGAAACTTAAATTTAACATTTTGCACTACAACAAATTTTTCAAAAAAGTTTATTTTCAGTGATAGTACTCGAGACTCGAGGTATTGAATGTAATATATTAAATTTTACATATTTGTACTTTCCGGGACCATCTATGTCCGTTCTTTCAGAACAACGTGGTTTGAATATAATTTAATTCACAAATGAATGTTTTATAATTATGCTTGAATCTTTTCAAGCTTAATTATTACTTGAATCATTTCAAACAAAATTATTACTTAGAAAAACCGACTAAACTCTGTGCCAATTAATTTGAAATTATTACTTAGAAATATTATGACTGTTCCTTACCGATTGGCTGCGTACTCGTCGAGCGTAACGAGACCCATGCATGAGCTGAATATGAAAATAAGAAACCGAGCCATAGGAATCGCAGGAGATGTAAAAAAAAAAACATCTTGAAAATAATAATAAGTCACTTTTCATAGTCTTCAGTTGCTCTCACGCTAAGTATACTTTTTATATGCTTTCGGTGCTGTATGTTTGTCAGATTTTTTATAACACAACACTTTCATTAAGCACTATTTTACGAATAAACCATCAACCCAACGTTACATAATAGATTTGAGTCCGGATAATGATCTAAATTTTGATGCATTACCGACTCTCTATATGTAAAAAATACATAATAACGCTCGAAAAAATATAAAGACTATTTATTTTGTAATAAAGATAACTGTATAGACAATTTGTTTTTGTCTATTCTTGGCAGATCATGTGCAAGTATATTTTTACAAATAACAATATGAAGAGTTTTACAAACCTTATATGATTAAATTAAATGAATAAAATAACGCGCCAAAAGACATTGTTTTGAGTTGTTCATTGAAACAGATGTATTAAGCGCATTTTCAATTTTTCTCAATTTTATTTTTTTTTAAATTTTAGCTTTTCCAAACGAAATTTTTATTTTATATAAAAATACTCTCTCGCTTCTTTGATAAAAAGAGTCAAAAAAGGTATTGATCTTTATTATCACTATCATCTTAGAAATAATATACATTTTTACTAATTACTAATATACATGAATTTGTAAGTAGCCCCTAAAACCTTTTTAAATTCACTTCAATTTATTCACAAATTCTAGAGATATGTTAAATTATCGTCGAAAAATTAGCCAACATCATTTTTAAAAAAAAAATCATTTTACTTCCGTAGGGTAAGTTATAGTAATCGTCAAAAATCGAAATCAAAAATTTTTGAAGTCTCGACGTTTTGAAGGTTTCTGAAACATTTTGGCATACTTCAGAAAAAAATGGAGTGTGTGTGTGTGTGTGTGTTTTGTATGTCCGCTTTTTTTCGTCCACGTTTTCGGGCGCACGGATCAACCGATTTGATGGTTTGAAAAAACATTCGATTCCTATTGATAGGGAGATGTGCTGATTAGTTTTTGGCAAAAGGCAGGTCCAGCCGTTACGGAGATATGGAGCAAAGAGTGCAAAAAATAGAAAGCGAGTTTTTGAGGGAACGGATCAACCGATTTGAATGGTTTAAAAAACATTCGATTCCTATTGATAGGGAGATGTGCTGGTTAGTTTTTGGCAAAGGTAGGCCCAGCGGTTCCGAAATACAGAGCTGAATGTTAAAAAAACTGCCAGTTTTTGAGAGAACTAAGTGTCCGATTTAAATGACTTAAAGAACTTTTGCTGCTTCAAAAATAATTGATTTTGGAAAAAAAAAATTTTTGTTTCTTATTTTTTTTTCAAAAAATTTTTTTTGAAATTTTGGATTAAAAATTCAAAAAATCACCCAAGCTAAGCGCAGTCTAAGCGCACTCTGGTACAAATGTTTTACCCAAGTGCGTTTAGACTGTTTATGTATTGGGGCACTTTTCCAATTTTGTGAAAATTATTGAAAAAATGTGAAAATGCCGCCAAGCTAAGCACAGTATAAGTGAAAATGTCGCACAGAATTATTTGCAAATGCGTTTAGACTGTGACTATGCGGGAGCATTTTTTCAATTTTGTGGAAATTTGGCAACTATTTTTTTATTTTGAAATTTGATTCAAAATGAAATGACGATTGTTAATGTTCTGGAGATGATAAATTGATTTATTTATAATTAACTTTCCGTAGGGTAAGTTATAGTAATCGCACAAAAATCGAAAATGAAATTTTTTATATATCTTTACGTTTCAAAGGTTTCTGAATATATTGGCATACCTTAGAGAAAATTGATGTATGTGTGTGTGTGCGTGCATTTGTGTGTGTTCAGATACAAATTTTCGTCGACGATTTCGGGAACCGGGATGAAGCAATTTGAATAATTTCAAAAAACACAGAAGATATGGGGCAAAAAGGGCCAAAAACGGTAACTCAGTTTTTAAGAGAACGGAGCGTCCGATTCGTATAATTCAAAAACATTTTACTTGCATTATCAAGATGAAGATTTGATCAAATTTTCATGAAAATAGGTCTAGCGGTTTCGGAGATCTAGTAAAAAAAATAAAAAAAAAAAAACATTTGGCGGTCAACAATAATCATTAGACATTAGACATATGCACATCAAATTATCAGATATTTTATAGAGATTTTAACAATAAGTATACATTTTGTTAACATTCCTATGGGTTCCGTACCAATGCTTATGCGTTAGACAGCGACGCGGCGCTTACGCGCTTCGATATTTAGTCTCTATGCATTAAAGCAGTACGATTGCTTTGAAAAAAAGTTCAGAATTTCCAAAATATTTAAAAATAAATTTTTCAACAAAAAGTAAGTTTTTGTCAAAAATTTATATAGTTCCTCAAAAATCTATTTTTTTCAGAGTAATTTTTTTTCAAAAATGTTAATCTTTTCAAAAAAAAAAATAATTTTTGGTACGGGAAGTTACGGCAATTTGCCTTAAGGCACGATGCCATGCGCCCCACTAGTTATTATTATATTTGGCCCACCAAATTGTTGCTTTCATAAAATATTTGAGAATTAGTAATAGCTATATGTAATTTAATAATGAATTAATAAATAATAATATTAGGAATTTATATATCACTTTTTACCATTTGCGACTTATTACGCAATCCATCAAGGTTATTTTATAAAAGAACAACAATAAAATCATAATTACAAGCTCGGTTTGCGTCGGAACATTTTCTTAAGATAATTACACAATAGTTACATTAATTACTATTTACATCCTATAATAATTTTATTAACATACTTTATTTGGAAAATTATTATTGGGTGTCATTTAAAATAATAGCTAAATTAGAGAACTGGGTAGAACTTGTAATCTAGACAATTAAAGCGCCTTATCTAGTAAAGAAAAAGTAAAGTAAAATTCCTATTTGAAAATATGAATACAAAAATCGAAAGTTAAAGAATTTATTGTATATTATTTATTGATAAGTAATTGTGAAAATTCTGAATTTTTTGAATAATTATATGAATGACTTATATATTATAACAAATAAATTATTAGAACCGACCAGAATTAACGGGCCAATTTTCCGGTAAAATGGACCGTAATAAAGCGTTGTTATGGCAACGCCTTGTTACCCAACATTCTTCATATAAAATTATACTAAAAGCTGTAAGTTCATTGCTGATGAACTAATAATATTCGAAACTCTATAGAACATAATAACTTATAGAGAACATAAAAGTCACTTTTATGTTCTCTAAAAAGTATTATTAAAATAATGGATATTAAGCAATGTTTCTACATTAAGTTGTTATTAATAATTTGATGATATAATATTGCCTTTAATATACTTCTATTTGTTGTTTCAATGTTTTGTTGCGTTTGATTACAATAACTCAATATTCATTATCAAAATATTAACCACAAAATTCACTATAATTCATTCATTTGTTTTGTGTCGTAATTTGGACAATACCACGAAAGGTATTTTTTTAACAAATTCGACTTTTATTTTTATTTACGTCTCCGTCATAACAATTATCATATGTTTTTATATCGAAATCTCAGAAGTCATTTTTCATTTGAAACCATTGTTGGCGATCAGCGGACCATCACGAACGGAAACGCATTTCTGAACACTTTTTATGCGATTTTCGTCAACTAATTGGCAAACTACAGTCCGAATGATGCCATGAAAAATGATATCTTGTTTTTATGGATTAAGAATTATTTTAGAATATATTTGGTTATATCAGCGCTGTCTTGAACAGGAAGTTCATGCATAAATTTTTGTAAGTAATAATCCTATAAGAAAACAGCCATGCCAAACTGATGCTGATCGACTCATAGCAGCTAAGAAATACTTTTATATCCCATTCAAAATTTGTACCATTTTAAACAAATTGATTATATTTCAGTCGTAGAGACTTACTGACTTTTTGGTATGCTCAAAATTAATGATATAATTTTGGTCTTTTTGTTTTCTTCTGTTAGTGATCGCTTTAAATAATCAATAAAAGGATTAGCTTTTGTTTCTTGAACATTTTTGACATATTCCATGGTCTCCGTTTTTTTTTTTTTTGATAATCACCCTTTTTTTTCACGATTTCACCATATTTGAAAAAATCCTTGGGCCAAAATAAATGAGGGCTAAATCGAATTAGCGTTATGGAGCCTTGCTCTGTACCATAATTTATAAACAAAACTACTCAATGTAATTCAAACAAAAAATAATACGAGTCATATTACTCACTTATCAGATATCTCATATTAACTTAATTATGCGTCATTGCAGCAGAGATCTCCATTTTCGCTCTGAAAATATATAGTACCTACATAAGTTGTTTTCCAAAATGTGCTTAATTGCAAATGGTTTGCTGTTTAAAGTGGTACGATTTTAAATACAGATACGAAATTAAAATTAATTGATAAATTAAAAAAAAATATGGCTTCGTGAGAATTGTCAAAGGATGTGGGATGCGGGTTCTATAATAATTAATTTTTGGAAGGGTTCTATATCTTAATTACGCAATTGGACATACTAATAAAGTGTATGTATATGTATAATATTTTCATTATAGTTGTGCACATACATTAGTCATGTCCTCTATTACAAACATGTCACATCAATCGTTAAGTAATCGAGAAGAGAAAGCAAAAATAACTATTCTTTATATTGCATTATTACACATTTATTGCACAACTTCCTAAAATAATCACATACTTAATTTTCTTATCCATACAAGTTTTTGAGAATAATAAAATTCATAATTTAAATCCTATCGATTTTGAAACGATTTTTATATTTCACTTCTGATATTATGAATGAAATATTTTGCAGTTTTTATTTAGGATCTTGGCGGGGATCACTATGATTAATAAGAAAAATGAATAGTACAAACATTTAGTTTACGATATATATTGATCTTCACTCTACAAACTTGTCCTCTCGTTAATTGATAGTTTCTCAGTTATTATGAGTTACAGGTATTCATATTCATACATTTATGCCATTTACCCCGAAGGCTCCTTGTTAAATAGAAAAATATTCTGGTCAAATATTGACCAGACCTAATTAGCCAAAATAATGTTTTCTGTTGACTTTTTATTATCTGCTTACAATTTTTGCAATAAAATAATAGGAATAGTTGTACAAAGGTACGTTCTGAATTGATAAAACCAAAAATTTAATTCGAAGCAAATTGAGGAGTAACTATTTTTTTAACTTATTTTAAGGACTTAATTAAAATACATACTTTTTACCCCAAAAATTCTACTTTTGCCCCATTTGGTGTAATTTTTCACGGTTTTCCGACCCCTGGTGTAAATCAACATATTTTCGATTGGCATTGCTCGAGCATCATCTAATTGAATAAACAAGAATTTTTAAGAAAAACTCTATTAAATAATTATAAATTCGGCGTGCAATTTTATTCTTCCGTAATTAACAAAATATTTTTGTTGAATATTATCATTCTGACTTATCGCAAAAACCAATCATAAGAAGAGAACTGGTACGAATGAAAATGGTCTATTAAAATTCCATTGTGCAGTTAGCGGGCAACTTGACGTGTCTCTTTGAGCTTTGAACAGTATCTAGAGATGAAGAATGTTCCCACCGTTGATATACGAAGCAAAATTGCACAAAGTTATATCTAATCTTCTGGGATATGAGATAAGAAATAAACTTAGTTTTACTGGGCGTTGTATTTTGTGTCGTCTATGGCTCTTCTCAACGATCTTGGTAAAACTTGTCTTTAGTTATTCCATACTCGAAAATCTTATCAAAGAGGTAACAAAATTGTTCATAAAAAAGTTTGCATTTTTAAATTAGGCAATAATTTGAAGTACTTTTGTATAGAATGGTGATAATATTATGGTGAGCCAAGCCTGCTAGTTCCAAAATCTACTTTTGGTTTGCAGTTTCTTATATCAGGATTTTGCCCATTTTCCGCCCAGTAAACACCAAGTGGCTGATATCCACATAGATTCCACATGCGTTGCACTTAATTCAATCCATCAAATCAAATGACAATTCTATGTCAGTACCAAGATTCGAACCGAGTATCCGCGGCGTGTGAGTAGGGCGTGCTTCTGACTGAGCTATTCCCGCCACAACAATAAAGCAACTTCAATTACAGATTGCTATCTGCATTTTAGGTATTGATAGCAGAAAAAACTAGTGGTGTATGGCATCCTGCCTTAAGGCAAATTACTGGTATTTCCCGTACCAAACATTATTTTTTTAAAAAAAGTATTGAGAAATTTTAAATTTTTGAAAAAAATTGACTTTTTTGGAAATTTTTTTTTTGATTTTATAGTTTTTATATTTTTATAATATTATTAGATATTTTGGAAATTTTTAACTTTTTTTCAAAGCAATCGCACTGCTTTAGCTGCATAGAGACAAAATATCGAAGCGCGTAAGCGCCGCGTCGCCGTCTAACGGATAAACAATGTTACGGAACCCATAGAAATCTAAACAAGTTTTGATACACATTAAAAGTCTCCATCAAGTATCTGATAATTTGATGTGCATATGTCTAAATGGCATCTTTTTACTTTTGTTACTAAATCTCTGCTAGACCTGCCTTCTCAAAAATTTAATAAGTTCTTGTCAATAAAAGTGAAGTGTTTTTTCCGCTCTCTCAAAAACTGAGTTACCGTGTTTGGCTCTTTTTGCCCCGTATCTTCGGAACGACTAGACCTGCCTTTCCCAAAAACTAATCAGCACGTCTCCTTATCAATACGAATCGAATGTTTTTTGAATTATTCAAATCGGTTAATCGGTGTTCCCGAAATCCACGACGAAAATTTGTATCCGCATACACACACACACGCATACAAATACACACACACAGATACATCCTTTTTTTTCAAGGTATGCCAAAATGTTCGAAAACCTTTGAAGCGTGAAGATATATAAAAATTTTCAATTTCGATTTTTTTGCGATTAAATTTGCAAATAAACATTTTCATTATTTTTAATACCAAAACAAGCATAATAGAGCGTTGCCATGACAACGCTATTTTATGAGCTCTGTTACGGCAGAATTGCCCCATATATGATAGAGATATTTTACAAACGTAGTAATCTTTATCGAAAAAATTTTCTACAGTCTACTATATTATCATATTTATTAAGAAATTTTGTATCCAATATTATTGCTTTCAGCACGAACCCATACAGTACCACATAGCAGTAATTAGTGCATTTCTACAAACCGGAACTAATGTT
>NW_020539727.1:1272413-1285929 GCF_003426905.1 Ctenocephalides felis
TTTTGAGACGTGATTAACAAAATGTTGTTGCATCGTGGCAGCGAGCATTCTACCACTGAACCACCGATGCTCGTTTACGCCTTATAGAGTCCTGTATTTGAATAACCAAGATATTTACCATGTCTTAAGAAGTGATATTTATACGCATAAACTTTTTGAGACGTGATTAACAAAATGTTGTTGCATCGGCCGGGAATCGAACCCGGGCCGCCCGCGTGGCAGGCGAGCATTCTACCACTGAACCACCGATGCTCGTTTAAGTTTGGTAGAGTCCTGTATTTGCACATAACCAAGATATTTATCATTAACAAAAAGTTGCTGCATCGGCCGGGAATCGAACCCGGGCCGCCCGCGTGGCAGGCGAGCATTCTACCACTGAACCACCGATGCTCATTTACGCTTTGTAGAGTCCTGTACATTAATATTATTTGAATAACCAAGATATTTATCATGTTTTAAAAAGTGATAATTATCCCCATGAACTTTTTGAGACGTGATTAACAAAATGCTGCTGCATCGGCCGGGAATCGAACCCGGGCCGCCCGCGTGGCAGGCGAGCATTCAACCACTGAACCACCGATGCTCGTCTAAGGTTTGTAGAGTCCTGTATTTGAATAACCAAGATATTTATCATGTCTTAAAAAGTGATATTTATCCGCATAAACTTTTTGAGACGTGATTAACAAAATATTGTTGCATCGTGGCAGGCGAGCATTCTACCACTGAACCACCGATGCTCGTTAAAGTTTTGTAGAGTCCTGTATTTGCATATAACCAAGATATTTATCATCAACAAAAAGTTGCTGCATCGGCCGGGAATCGAACCCGGGCCGCCCGTGTGGCAGGCGAGCATTCTACCACTGAACCACCAATGCTTGTTTAAGTTTTGTAGAGCCCTGTATTTGCACATAACCAAGATATTTATCATCAACAAAAAGTTGCTGCATCGGCCGGGAATCGAACCCAGGCCGCCCGCGTGGCAGGCGAGCATTCTACCACTGAACCACCAATGCTTGTTTATGTTTTGAAGAGTCCTGTATTTGCACATAACCAAGATATTTATCATCAACAAAAAGTTGCTGCATCGGCCGGGAACCGAACCCGGGCCGCCCGCGTGGCAGGCGAGCATTCTACCACCGAACCACCGATGCTTGTTTAAGTTTTGTAGAGTCCTGTATTTGCACATAACCAAGATATTTATCATCAACAAAAAGTTGCTGCATCGGCCGGGAATCGAACCCGGGCCGCCCGCGTGGCAGGCGAGCATTCTACTGAACCACCGACGCTTGTTTAAGTTTTCTAGAGTCCTGTATTTGCACATAACCCAGATATTTATCATCAACAAAAAGTTGCTGCATCGGCCGGGAATTGAACCCGGGCCGCCCGCGTGGCAGGCGAGCATTCTACCACTGAACCACCGATGCTTGTTTAAGTTCTGTAGAGTCCTGTATTTGCACATAACCAAGATATTTATCATCAACAAAAAGTTGCTGCATCGGCCGGAAATCGAACCCGGGCCGCCCGCGTGGCCGGCGAGCATTCTACCACTGAACCACCGATACTCGTTTCCGCTTTGTAGAGTCCTGTATTTGAATAAACAAGATATTTAACATGTCTTAAAAAGTGATATTTATCCGCATAAACTTTTTGAGACATGATTAACAAAATGTTGTTGCATCGGCCGGGAATCGAACCCGGGCCGCCCGCGTGGCAGCCGAGCATTCTACCACTGAACCACCGATGCTCGTTTAAGTTTTGTAGAGTCCTGTATTTGCACATAACCACGATATTTATCATCAACAAAAAGTTGCCGCATCGGCCGGGAATCGAACCCGGGCCGCCCGCGTGGCAGGCGAGCATTCTACCACTGATCCACCGATGCTTGTTTAATTTTTGTAGAGTCCTGTATTTGCACATAACCAAGATATTTATCAACAACAAAAAGTTGCTGCATCGGCCGGGAATCGAACGCGGGCCGCCCGCGTGGCAGACGAGCATTCTACCACTGAACCACCGATGCTTGTTTAAGTTTTGTAGAGTCCTGTATTTGCACATAACCAAGATATTTATCATCAACAAAAAGTTGCTGCATCGGCCGGGAATCGAACCCAGGCCGCCCGCGTGGCTGGCGAGCATTCTACCACTGAACCACCGATGCTTGTTTAGGTTTTGTAGAGTCCTGTATTTGCACGTAACCAAGATATTTATCATCAACAAAAAGTTGCTGCATCGGCCGGGAATCGAACACGGGCCGGCCACTTGGCAGGCGAGCATTCTACCACTGAACCACCGATGCTCGTTTACGCTTTGTAGAGTCCTGTATTTGAATAACCAAGATATTTATCATGTCTTAAAAAGTGATATTTATTCCCATAAACTTTTTGAGACGTGATTAACAAAATGTTGTTACGTCGGCCGGGAATCGAACCCGGGCCGCCCGCGTGGCAGCCGAGCATTCTACTACTGAACCACCGATGCTCGTTTAAGTTTTGTAGAGTCCTGTATTTGCACATAACCACGATATTTATCATCAACAAAAAGTTGCCGCATCGGCCGGGAATCGAACCCGGGCCGCCCGCGTGGCAGGCGAGCATTCTACCACTGACCCACCGATGCTCGTTTAATTTTTGTAGAGTCCTGTATTTGCACATAACCAAGATATTTATCAACAACAAAAAGTTGCTGCATCGGCCGGGAATCGAACCCGGGCCGCCCGCGTGGCAGGCGAGCATTCTACCACTGAACCACCGATGCTCGTTTACGCTTTGTAGAGTCCTGTATTTGAATAACCAAGATATTCATCACGTCTTAAAAAGTGATATTTATTTGCATAAACTTTTTGAGACGTGATTAACAAAATATTGTTGCATCGTGGCAGGCCAGCATTCTACCACTGAACTACCGATGCTCGTTTAAGTTTTGTAGAGTCCTGTATTTGCACATAACCAAGATATTTATCATCAACAGAAAGTTTCTGCATCGGCCGGGAATTGAACCCGGGCCACCGATGCTCGTTTACGCTTTGTAGAGTCCTGTATTTGAATAACCAAGATATTTATCACGTCTTAAAAAGTGATATTTATCCGCATAAACTTTTTGAGACGTGATTAACAAAATGTTGTTGCATCGGGCGGGAATCGAACACGGGCCGCCCGCGTGGCAGACGAGCATTCTACCACTGAACCACCGATGCTTGTTTAAGTTTTGTAGAGTCCTGTATTTGCACATAACCAAGATATTTATCATCAACAAAAAGTTGCTGCATCGGCCGGGAATCGAACCCAGGCCGCCCGCGTGGCTGGCGAGCATTCTACCACTGAACCACCGATGCTTGTTTAGGTTTTGTAGAGTCCTGTATTTGCACGTAACCAAGATATTTATCATCAACAAAAAGTTGCTGCATCGGCCGGGAATCGAACACGGGCCGCCCGCTTGGCAGGCGAGCATTGTACCACTGAACCACCGATGCTCGTTCACGCTTTGTAGAGTCCTGTATTTAAATAACCAAGATATTTATCATGTTTTAAAAAGTGATATTTATTCCCATAAACTTTTTGAGACGTGATTAACAAAATGTTGTTACGTCGGCCGGGAATCGAACCCGGGCCACCCGCGTTGCAGGCGAGCATTCTACCACTGAACCACCGATGCTAGTTTAAGTTTTGTAGAGTCCTGTATTTGCACATAACCAAGATATTTATCATCAACAAAAAGTGCCTGGATCGGCCGGGAATCGAACCCGGGCCGCCCGCGTGGCAGACGAGCATTCTACCACTGAACCACCGATGCTCACTTACACTTTGTAGAGTCCTGTATTTGAATAACCAAGATATTTATCATGTCTTAAAAAGTGATATTTATCCGCATAAACTTTTTGAGACGTGATTAACAAAATATTGTTGCATCGTGGCAGGCGAGCATTCTACCACTGAACCACCGATGCTCGTTTAAGTTTTGTAGAGTCCTGTATTTGCACAAAACCAAGATATTTATCATCAACAAAAAGTGCCTGGATCGGCCGGGAATCGAACCCGGGCCGCCCGCGTGGCACGCGAGCAATCTACCACTGAACCACCGATGCTCGTTTACGCTTTGTAGAGTCCTGTATTTGAATAACCAAGATATTTATCATGTCTTAAAAAGTGATATTTATCCGCATAAACTTTTTGAGACGTGATTAACAAAATGTTGTTGCATCGGCCGGGAATCGAACCCTGGCCGCCCGCGTGGCAGGCGAGCATTCTACCACTGAACCACCGATGCTTGTTCAAGTTTTGTAGAGTCCTGTATTTGCACATAACCAAGATATTTATCATCAACAAAAAGTTGCTGCATCGGCCGGGAATCGAACCCGGGCCGCCCGCGTGGCAGGCGAGCATTCTACTGAACCACCGATGCTTGTTTAAGTTTTGTAGAGTCCTGTATTTGCACATAACCAAGATATTTATCATCAACAAAAAGTTGCAGCATCGGCCGGGAATTAAACACGGGCCGCCCGCGTGGCTGGCGAGCATTCTACCACTGAACCACCGATGCTCGTTTAAGTTTTGTAGAGTCCTGTATTTGCACATAACCAAGATATTTATCATCAACAGAAAGTTTCTGCATCGGCCGGGAATTGAACCCGGGCCACCGATGCTCGTTTACGCTTTGTAGAGTCCTGTATTTGAATAACCAAGGTATTTATCACGTCTTAAAAAGTGATATTTATCCGCATAAACTTTTTGAGACGTGATTAACAAAATGTTGTTGCATCGGGCGGGGATCGAACCCGGGCCGCCCGAGTGGCAGGCGAGCATTCCACCACTGAATCACCGATGCTCGTTTAAGCTTTGTAGAGTGCTGTATTTGCACATAACCAAGATATTTATCATCAACAAAAAGTTGCTGCTTCCGCCGGGAATTGAACCACCGATGCTCGTTTAAGTTTTGTAGAGTCCTGTATTTGCACATAACCAAGATATTTATCATCAACAAAAAGTGCCTGGATCGGCCGGGAATCGAACCCGGGCCGCCCGCGTGGCAGACGAGCGTTCTACCACTGAACCACCGATGCTCGTTTACGCTTTTTAGAGTCCTGTATTTGCACATAACCAAGATATTTATCATCAACAAAAAGTTGCTGCATCGGCCGGGAATCGAACACGGGCCGCCCGCGTGGCAGACGAGCATTCTACCACTGAACCACCGATGCTCGTTTAAGTTTTGTAGAGTCCTGTATTTGCACATAACCAAGATATTTATCATCAACAAAAAGTTGCTGCATCGGCCGGGAATCGAACACGGGCCGCCCGCGTGGCAGACGAGCATTCTACCACTGAACCACCGATGCTTGTTTAAGTTTTGTAGAGTCCTGTATTTGCACATAACCAAGATATTTATCATCAACAAATAGTTGCTGCATCGGCCGGGAATCGAACCTGGGCCGCCCGCGTGGCAGACGAGCGTTTTACCACTGAACCACCGATGCTCGTTTACGCTATTTAGAGTCCTGTATTTGCACATAACCAAGATATTTATCATCAACAAAAAGTTGCTGCATCGGCCGGGAATCGAACACGGGCCGCCCGCGTGGCAGACGAGCATTCTACCACTGAACCACCGATGCTTGTTTAAGTTTTGTAGAGCCCTGTATTTGCACATAACCAAGATATTTATCATCAACAAAAAGTTGCTGCATCGGCCGGGAATCGAACCCAGGCCGCCCGCGTGGTCGGCGAGCATTCTACCACTGAACCACCGATGCTTGTTTAGGTTTTGTAGAGTCCTGTATTTGCACGTAACCAAGATATTTATCATCAACAAAAAGTTGCTGCATCGGCCGGGAATCGAACACGGGCCGCCCGCGTGGCAGACGAGCATTCTACCACTGAACCACCGATGCTTGTTTAAGTTTTGTAGAGTCCTGTATTTGCACATAACCAAGATATTTATCATCAACAAATAGTTGCTGCATCGGCCGGGAATCGAACCCGGGCCGCCCGCTTGGCAGACGAGCATTCTACCACTGAACCACCGATGCTCACTTACGCTTTGTAGAGTCCTGTATTTGAATATCCAAGATATTTGTCATGTCTTAAAAAGTGATATTTATCCGCATAAACTTTTTGAGACGTGATTAACAAAATATTGTTGCATCGTGGCAGGCGAGCATTCTACCACTGAACCACCGATGCTCGTTTAAGTTTTGTAGAGTCCTGTATTTGCACAAAACCAAGATATTTATCATCAACAAAAAGTGCCTGGATCGGCCGGGAATCAAACCCGGGCCGCCCGCATGGCACGCGAGCGATCTACCACTGAACCACCGATGCTCGTTTACGCTTTGTAGAGTCCTGTATTTGAATAACCAAGATATTAATCATGTCTTAAAAAGTGATATTTATCCGCATAAACTTTTTGAGACGTGATTAACAAAATGTTTTTGCATCGGCCGGGAATCGAAACCGGGCCGCCCGCGTGGCAGGCGAGCATTCTACCACTGAACCACCGATGCTTGTTTAAGTTTTGTAGAGTCCTGTATTTGCACAAAGCCAAGATATTTATCATCAACAAAAAGTGCCTGGATCGGCCGGGAATTGAACCCGGGCCGCCCGCGTGGCAGGCGAGCATTCTACCACTGAACCACCGATGCACGTTTACGCTTTGTAGAGTCCTGTATTTGAATAACCAAGATATTTATCATGTCTTAAAAAGTGATATTTATCCGCATAAACTTTTTGAGACATGATTAACAAAATGTTGTCGCATCGGCCGGGAATCGAACCCGGGCCGCCCGCGTTGCTGGCGAGCATTCTACCACTGAACCACCGATGCTCGTTTAAGTTTTGTAGAGTCCTGTATTTTCACATAACCAAGATATTTATCATCAACAAAAAGTTGCTGCATCGGCCGGGAATCGAACCCGGGCCGCCCGCGTGGCAGGCGAGCATTCTACCACTGAACCACCGATGCTCGTTTACGCCATTACAAATTGAAATAAAATATATTACTGTAGACAGCGAACAATTTACAGACAATCTTAAGGTATATTCCATTTCTAGAAAACTTATTTCAATGTTTATTTATAATAACTAATACTTTTTTGCTAAGATGATTCTAACCATCTTATCATTATCTGTTGCAGATATAGAATACATTTTGGCAATAGCATGTGTTCATTACATACAAATTTTTTTTTTGAAGTTTAATGCGCCTTGTAGATAATTCATGGAAATGGTGGACCAAAAATCATAATTTAAAGAGTAGCGTAGCAAATCTGAGAAAGTTTATAAAATTTTTAATCGTATTAAATTTTGTAAGAAGAAGTATTACCATAGTAGAATTTGGTAAATTGAAATACATTATATCATTGCAGAAAACTATCAAACTTTCCAGACAATTTTAAAGTAGATTCCACTTTTAGATAACTTATTACAACGATTTATTCTAAAACATTAACTCTTTCGACTCGGATGTCGCCGCTCCGGCGGCATAGTCATTTTACCGTTGTTTTACCGTTAAGCTCGGATGCCGCCGCTCCGGCGGCAAATCGTGTCAGCGACGACTCGTCGCGAACTAACCTTATATTTAATTTTTTTTTATTTTTTAAAGATTAGTTTACTAATCTAAAGATTAGTTTACTATTACATTCATTTATTGATTGATTTATTAATTTTAACAAAATTAATTTATTAGCTCATGATCCCCATAATTCTAATAAAGATCTGTGAAGAAATGGTTTTTTAAACAATATAGCATTGAATTTGAGGTTTTGAGTGCAATTTTTTTTAATTTTCAAAATTTTCTATTTTATTATCATAATAACTATATTTAAAAGCAATATAACCACATTTTGAAAAAATCCGATACAAAAAAAAATTCCGAGTTTAGAGATAAGTATAGCACTATAATATTCCGAGTGCAGCGTACCGACTGGCAGTCCGACTCCCGAGTCGAAAGTGTTAAGCAGAGACTGCTAACATACATATATATTTATGATAAAATAACATTGATAATAAATTTTTACTAATTTTAATCAGTATTAGGAATAGGTGGGATAAAATGATAATGCTTAAAATAAGTATTGTGGTATTTTGATTATATATTTAGTAATCACAAGTGCATAGTTATAATTTTTATCAATGACTCGGCGTAAGTAATTACTGCAAAAGTACCAAAGCATTTCAGTGTTTTAACTTTATTATTGTTTTTAAATTGGTCATAAAAATTACCATCAGATATTCGGAGTCCGGTCGTCGTTGCAAATGACCGAAAACCGAGCGGGTCTGAATCATTAAATTCATATCACAAACTCATCATATGGTAACAGTGGATCAGTAATGACCCTACTGATGACAAAGTTTCAAACCTTAGTTTGGCTTGCTTGAGGTTACCTGTTCTAAATTTTGAAGTAAGCTGTAAAGACCCTTAGCGCACTAGCGTCATCTTACCTTAACAAAGTTGAAAGGTGAAGGGCCTCATCTTCAAGGTACGAGGCGACCAAGCGATTGTTGTGAAATCTTCATTAATGTCCAATTTTAAACTTTTGCCTATCTAAAGGTAACTGAAAACCCCGGACTTGACTAAATAAAATATGGTCCATTCACAACTAGTTATTCAAATTTCTAGTTTTTGAATTAATTCGCAGTTTGTAATGTTGTAATATTTTATTGTATTGAATAATTGCAAGTAATTAGTTTCACAACGCAATATATTATATCTCATAACCAATAATAAAAAAAATATCGATAAAAAATCTTAAAATAGCCATCGCAATCGCACGAAAGGCTCCGGCGAGATTCGAACTCGGGATCTCCTGTTTACTAGACAGGCGCTTTAACCAACTAAGCCACGGCGCCGGTGATAGTTAATTGGGGTTACCAAAGTTGTCGCGAATATTTTAAGAAATATTGACAAAAAAGCCCCTTTTTATGATGAGACACATACTATATGAATACGATAAGATGTATTTTCATTATATTGAAATTTGACAGTTTATTACCGGGACAGCGCGTACGCAGTCCCGACTACCAAAAATTGCGCGCCCGAGTTATCCACATTAAGGACAATCGCAGGGGTCATTCCAACCGAGGTGCAATGGAAGGGCCTCGCCCTGGGGGAACCGCCTTATTGATCACGCCAGGTAAGTATGCCTAAGGGTCTCAAGAGGTGAGCTAAGCCTAAACTAATCTATATTTTTGGTGAGCTAAGCCTAAACTATTCTATATTTTAGATAAGGGAATACTCTGTAGCGCCACATAGTGGCAGGTATTCTGCGCCGAAACGTCTATATCCATTTCATCATATTCACGTATATGATGATATTTAATTCTAATTATAAATGTGAAGTTTAAACTAATTGTTTTTTGCTTTTTGTATTTACAAAATACATAAATTAAAACTAACATTAAAAGAGTAGCATTTAGGCTTAAGGCAAGTTGCATGAATTTCTCAAAATGCGTAAGAATTGACATAATCAATCGAAATTGAAATTTAGATATTTAGATAAAATTTTCAACTGTTTATTTCAAAAATAAAGTTATTGCTGATAATTAATTCTAAACATAGCGATTTCGAATAAACACATTTAAATTACCTGTAGTTTTATTAATTATATCGCACAAACACGTGCTAGTATGCCTTAAAATTGTAGCTTATTGTTTAAATTTTAATGAATTGATAATATTTGACCCATCACATCACATAAGCAACTTTTGACACAAATTTTGACTATAATATTTTCTAAAACCATGATGAATTTTCAACATTAAACTATTTGTTGTAAGGCTGTAACATTTTAGTATGCTTCATAAGACCATGATATCTATTGCCATAAACAGGTTCATAAAAATTGGCAAATTTTATTTTCAACAGTTAATTTCAAGAAAACAGCCCGGTATATTCTTACCTTACTTAAACTAATCAGTACCATACCCAACCAATATTTTTCGAACAATAATTTTTTAAGATCGATTCAGGATTGTGAGCCTAAACGTGGACAATTTTTTCACTTTTCTGCTATTTAAAAAGAAACTGCAGCCGATCGTCGCACGAAACTGAGAAAAGATAATCTACATTGAAATACATCGATTGGTTTTTAAATTTTTGAAATCGATTAAAATTCTAATTTTGACAAACGCCCAAAAAACGATACTAGTTTTTGTAAACTTGGACGAATTTTCAAAATTAAACGACTTGTTGTATGGCCGTAATATTTTAGTGTAATCTATAAATACTATTGTATCTACCGTCGAAAAAAAATCTTAAAAATCGTCGAAAAAATCTTTTGACACTTTATTACGAGAAAACGATATTTATCATCAACAAAAAGTTGATGAAACTCTGAACCACCGATGCTCTTTTATGCTTTGTAGAGTCCTGTATTTGAATAACCAAGATATTTATAACGTCTTAAAAAGTGATATTTATCCGCATAAATTTTTGAGACGTGATTAACAAAACTCCGTTCGCACGCGTGGCAGGCGAGCATTCTACCTCCATCATCAACCGTCGAAGGAGTCGCACGTGTTTTTTCACTTTCGATAAATTGTAACAGAAGTACATTAACCTAAATTTTATTCAAAAATTAATACCTGACCCATATTAGCGCCTACTTTACTGTTTAAAAGAAATAAGTTTACCTGTTATATCGTTACGCCATTGCCCGCTTTTGCAAAGTAAAGAAGTAAATACTAAGTTACAGAACAAAATACCTGGAATTATAAAGAAACCCCTCTGGAACATCAAGATGGTTATTACAAGATCAAATTTGGTAAGTCAATCCAATATTATTACCGTAACGAACAATTCTTTGATTTTAGATAGCATTTGCTTGTATTGATTGTTCAAATTATCGCGATATTATTAACACGCTTAATTCAATTATTAATGAAAAAGATAAAACCATTACTAGATTAACTGAAGAATTGTCCCTGGCCAATTCCAAGTTGATCAGTATTAGTTTCGATTCAGTAGTAATCTCTCCTAAACTTGGTGTTATTTCTCGCAAAGATACAAAATTATCAACTACTGCTTCTATAGTTACTTCTAAACCAAAGGTTTTACTTTTAACTGATAGTCATTGCAGAACATGGTCCGAGTTCCTATTTCATTTGATGGGTCCCAACGTTAGTGTTTTTGGCAAGGTAATGCCGGGAGCAGGGATGTCCAATGTTGTTTCTGGAATTGCAGATGCCGTTGTTTATTTTGGTAAACGGGATCATGTGGTCATTATGGCTGGGACAAACGACTCAAATTCTGATTATGCTATTCAAGATGCGTTGGAATTTGCTCGTCGTTCTTGTAGGAGAACAAATCTTTGTTTTGTCACAATCCCTTATCGTTATGACTATCATGACCTAAACCCCAGAATTTTCAGCATTAATCGTTGCATCTTTCGCGATTACGATAATGGTAAATATAGTAACGTCCATGTCTTTGATATCAACAGATATGTTAATAAACTTGACTGCACTCGTTATGGTCTTCATTTTTTACTGAAGACAAAGTTAAAACTTTGTCGTTATCTTGTAAGGAAAGTTTTTTCTCCGCCGATTTCAAATTCTATTAAATCTAGTTCCTTTCGGCCCAGAGTCTGAAACTCTCGTATTTTTTCAAATATTCAGAACTTACCAAATAAAATAAATAAAATCGAATTAGCTCTGAATAAGTACAAACCATATTTTTTATGTTTAGCAGAGCATTGGCTAACAGATACTCAATTAAATTTAATTAAAATTAAAAATTATTCCTTATGTTCTTTTTTCTCTCGTAGCAACTTTAAACACAGGGGTGTTTGCATATTTTCCTCAAACAAAATTAAATGTAAAAATATTATTACCGGTATTTCACAAATAGAAAAGGTATTTGAATTTTGTGCAATTGAAGCAATTATTTCCAAACGGATTTATTGCGATGTTTGTGTCTATAGAGCGCCTGATCGAAATGTGAATAAATTTACAAGTCTTCTTTATGATTTAATAGAAAACCTTTTTAATAAATATGACTCAATGTGGAGATTTTAATATACATTTCGATAAAGCTTTTTAATAAATATGACTCAATGTGGAGATTTTAATATACATTTCGATAAAGCTTCTAAGCCATGTGAAAATCTTCTACAAAGTGTGAAATCATTGAAATCCTTTGATATGAATCCCATGATTAAAAAACCAACTAAAATTACAAACTCTTCTGCAACTTGTATTGACAATTTTTTCACAAATTTATCTAACGTTGAATCTTTCGTTATAAACACTAGACTCTCTAACCATTACGGCATTATTCTTAATATCCCAAACAATATAGAATCATCAAAAGGTACCTTTAAATACAAACGAAAATTTAACGATATGAATAAACTAAAATTTAGAACACTTTCAGAGCAAGAATCATTATTAGCATTGGATCAAAATATTACGTTTGAGGTATTTATTATTTCTTTTTTGTCTAAATTTAATCTCGCATTTCCAATATTAAAGTCTAAGAGTTCTTTAAGCAAAGATCTGCGCACTTGGTCCACCAAAGGGTTAAATATCTCTTATAATAAGTTACTGCAATTAGAAGGAATATCCAAAAACAATAACGACTTATGATTAATAATATTTAATAACTTATGTAAAATTGCTAAAATTATGTATAATGACAATATTATTACGAAATCTAGCAAAACATAAAAAGTAATGTGGTCTCTCATTAAATCTGAAGTGAATTTAAAATTGTGTTCCTCTGAAATAGATTTTCTAACTATAAATAACGTCAAAATTCAAAACACACAAAAAATTGCAAACTCTTTGAATAATTTTTTTGTTAATGAAGCATTCGATATGACATCAAATATTGTAGTCGACCCAGTTATTTCCAGCGCTTTTTTTCAAAAATCGCCGTAAATTCCAAATCATTATATCTTTACCCTATTTCTAAAACAGAACTCTCTAACGTTATCTTATCTCTCAAAAATACCTACTCTTCTGGTCCTGATGAAATAACTTTGGATATTCTTAAATCATTTTTTCCATTTTTTATTTATAAACTTTCATTATGTTTCAACAATGCTATTAGTGAAGGTTCATATCCTAATCATTTCAAGCATTCAAAAATTAGACCTCTTCATAAAAAAGGTCCTACTGATATTACTAATAATTATAGGCCCATTTCTTTGTTGAACACTTTTAATAAAGTTTTTGAAAAAATATTGTATAACAGACTTAATAACTTCCTGACTTCAAATAACATTCTTTTTAAAAGTCAGCATAGTTTTCGTCAAAACCGCTCAACTTTTCATTCAATTTATACATTGGTTCATAATATCATTAACTCTTTTGAAGAAGGTTCTTATTGCGTGACAGTATTTTGTGATCTTTCTAAGGCTTACGATAGCATTTCCCATGAAATCCTTATTAATAAATTAGAAAAATATGGTGTGCGTGGTTTAACACTTCAACTATTCACATCTTATCTATCTAGCAGAACACAATCAGTTTATCTTGATGATCAAGATTCCACAGTAATATCTAATAAGTTAAATATAAACTCG